>NC_057010.1:3705763-3849703 GCF_000002595.2 Chlamydomonas reinhardtii | reverse complement strand
CAGGCGGTAGGTGGCATGGCGCCCGCAATAAGTAAAGGTTGCTGCAACCGCTATGCACGAGAATCGGACTACATGTGGCCTTAACCAGGACCGGTGGGTGCAAACGACCCTGTCAGCAAACGGACGATGCGCAACCTGAAATGCCGCATGTGTGGTTTTATTTGGGCTGGGTTGCGCAGCCCAGTTCGGCTTAGCACGGTCCCCGACACACCCAGCCACTCGCCCACATAGGCGCCCGCCCACTGCCACCCACCCACCGCTGCTGGACAGCTTCAGCTCCGCGAGCTGCAGCTCAGCCGGCAGCACCGGCGCCCAGCTTCTGAGCGACAAGCTGCTGCAGCGATCCAGCTCCAGCTCAGGCACGGCCACACCGGTGGCCACCGCGGTCAGGAACGGCACGGTGCGACCTGCACGAGTATGGAGGCAGCACAGGCGGGGCTGCGGTTCAGGTAGTCACACAACGTACAGGGTAAGGCGTCCATGCGTGAGCGGTCTTGCACTCGTGGCAGAGCAGCGCGTCTAGTGGTGTCTTGTGGTGTCTAGCTGGGTGGGAGACTTGTGCGCCAGATTGCCAGATTGCGGGAACCTACATGCGGGGGCTGCACATCACTGTCCTTTCCCTGGTATCCCGACACATAGCGCAAAGCACGCACTGGGCAGCACCCAGAGGGGTGAACCGGCTTAGGAAACCGAAGACCGCACTGCACCACGTACGCCACCCTCTGTGGGCCCTGGGCCGCACCTAGCAGCAGGTTGACGCGCGCGCCTGCTGCCGAGCCCTCCGCGCGCAGGTACAGCTCCAGCTCATCCGCAAACAGCATGCAGCCCTGGCCGCTCTGATGCAGCAGCTGCACCACCTTGAGGAGGTACGCCTCATGCAGCCGCATCTGGGGCGCCTGAACAGCAATGCTGCTGGTGCATTGCTGCCCGTGTGACGACCCAACCGCCGCCGCCACTGAGGTAGCTGCAGCCGTAGCCATGGCCTGGACGAACCTCTCGGCGCCCATCTCCTGTAGCCCCTTGGCAGCCGCCGCCACTGAGCTGGTGGGAGCCTGTGTTGAAAGGCCCCTTGTGTGTCATCAGGAACACAATTACACAAGGGAGAGACACGCACACGTGCATGCAACAATTTGCATGGCGCGTGCGTGCGCATGACGGCATGTTACCCATGGTGCGTGTTCTTGTGCGGTGCGTGCATCTAGACCAGCCCGTACGTACGCCCCACTGCCCACAGCATACAGCCCGATGATTGAACCCCTCCGCACCTGGCCGCCAGCCAGCTCCAACACCTTCTTGACCGATTGCAGGAGCAGGTGCCAAAAGCCCACGTCCTGTGTGGAAGCCAAGAAAGCAGGAAAACAGCACGCCGAACTTAAGTCGAGTCGTAAATTACAGGAGTGGGCAGTGGGCGCGCAGGCAGCAAGACCTCTAGACCAGGGACAGACAAGCCCTCCGTTGCTCCACTGCAGCGCGTTGCGCAAACACAACTGCTGTTTTGAGCGCGCGCGCATCAAGCCACACCTTGAAGAGGAGCGCGTATGCCAGGAGCATGGCGGTGGGCAGTAGCGGGTCACCACCTAGCGTCAGCACTGCCGCAGTGTCAGCACTGCCGCACTGCACCAGCGAACTGCCCCTGCAGGACATCTTTGGCAGCGAACTCCAACAAGTGGCCCTGCTGCGTGACCAGCCGTGCGACATTCTTCCGAACGCTCGAGAGCTCGCCGCCGAACTTGGTGAGCTCGCCGCCGAACTTGGTGAGCTGGCCCGAAACGTCGCTGCGCGACGACTCCAGCTTGCTATCAAGGAGCCCCAGCTTGCTATCCAAGAGCCCACTAAACTCTTGAGCCAGCGGCCCAATAATCCAGCTCCTCAAGGCCGTGGACAAGTGCTTCTTCATAAACGTCATGTTTGAGTCTTTACGATATCGTTGGGACAATTACAATTTCGTATGATTGATGTTACAAGTTCATGCTCGTAGATTGGTCCAAACGAGCCAGGAAGCTCATGGACCGATTTCGTATGCACAAGCGTGTCCCAACGATATTGTTACGCCATCGCCAGTGATCGCCTGCACCATACCGGTGTGGACTCTTGCGCCCATAGCGCACTTCTAATGTCTTCATATGCTCCACACTCAAGTAACACATGCCTTTCATCCTCCACCTGGGGGCAACCAGCCGCTAAACATATCGGGCAGAATATCTCGGCACGGTCTCGATCTTGACCGGTCGCCCCCCTAGGCTTGTTGGCCTCAATCAGCCACACGCCCAGCCTAAAACGCATCAATAATGCATGCCATGCGCGTGGTATGCAAACCTGAGTGTGACGTGCCTCCCCCATCCAGAGCTTATAGCCTTATAGCGGCACATCTTGACCCCAGACTTTGTGCCTTCTTGTGACACGAAGGCGCGAGGCTCCATGCATGCTCAACACCTTGCTGCGCCAATCCTCGTCAAACCTTTCACGTACTGTGCCCATTAGCGAAGCGATGTCAAGTTCATGCGTTGTGATGCGTGTGATTGGGTGGTGTGGATTGGGCATGGGCACCGCACCTGGGCCTTTGGGCCAGGTCCAGACCACGTTCGGACCCTGCCCACACATGCAAAGGTCAACGCCCAGCCCTGCCCTCTTGCATATGGCCGTGACCATATATGAGAGGGATGGGGGGTGCACTATGGCTGTGTGATTCCGTCGGGTGGGGTCATGGAAGGGGGTCGAGGTGTGGATTGGGCATGGGCACCGCACCTGGGCCATGTCCAGACCCTCCCCTGGTCCAGACCACGTTCGGACCCTGCGGTGACTCCGCCGATGGGGTTTGCTGTGGGCGCCAAGCTGACAGGGACTATGAAGCCGCGGGTGTAACTGTAAAGCAACGGTAAGTGGGGGCTTATTGGCTGGGGACGGCCGGGACCGGACGCTCCATCTTCTGCCAGCACATATGACAGCACTCGTCCAGGGTACTGTACTCTGAGGGCAATTGCTGCACCGCTCAGTTCCTGTAGCGGTGACAGGCGTGTCAACGGCTGTCATGTCATACTAGCGGTCTGGCGCCCCATGTACGGTATGCTCATGCGGATGCAATGCCTCCTTGTGGACGTCGTGTCCGCGACCAACCTCCCCCAACCTCCGCCTGCGTCCATGTCATGACGTGCGATTCGGATGGGATTATGTTCATCGGCGCCGCATCCATCTCCAGCGGCCACCATTACTCCAAGCTAGCTAGAGCCGGAGGGGCAGGGGAGACGCTGCTCGTACACGGTGCGTGCCTCTGACACCGGCGTACAAATCCGCCGCTGATGGTCAATGCGGCTTCTAACAGTAGTGACACGCGGCGTGCCGTCCTGGTCCCCTGTCAAACAGCTGCCAGCCGCCAGCAGCCCAGCAGCGATGCGGAACGTCATTCCTTCTCACTTTCTCGGAGGATACCTGTGTGTGCGTGTGCTCTACAATTGTGTGGCCTGCTGCCGCTCATGCATGCAGGCAAGGCGTGTGACGGCTGCCTCATTCCGCTGATCAAAGGCCCATCCAGCGCAAAACCCACCCGGGGTTCTGAATGGACGTCACGCCGCCTTGCGTTGCGTTGGCTGGCTGTGGCGTCACATGCGCCGCCGCTTTCCTTGCTTGATTGGGCGCACGTGTACGGTACCTACGTGTGCCTGAATCCGGCCGGCTGCGAAGCACTGACTGGGACGGCCCTAACCCGCCGCCATGCGCGCCTGAGGAGGAGGAGCAGGAGGAGGAGCAGGAGGAGGAGGAGCGGGAGGAGGAGCAGCAGGAGGGGTAGCAGGAGGAGGAACAGGATGGGGGAGGAGGAGGGGGAGCAGGAGGGGAGGGAGGCATGTACGGCGGGGCCGGGGGTGAGGGCTTGGAAGGCCAGCACGAGGGTGAAGGGCACGGCGATGATGGAAGGTACATGGAGAACGGGGTTGGGGCTGCGTTTGCAAACGGTACCATGTTTACAGTTGGTAACTCGGGCCATGGCAGTACGGCTGATAACGGCTGCGTTGCTGGTGGCGGCAAGGCGGCGGAGCTGGAGAGGGGCAGCGAGGCCATGCGGCCGAAGACTGGGGGTGGCCGTTCATGGAAGGACGTGGGGGCGGCGGGGCGGGGCCACGGAAGTGACGGTTCGTCTGTTGGACGCGTTGCAGGTGCTGCTGCTGTGGCTTTAGCCATGTCAACAGCCGCCGCTTACCCCTCGGTTTGGTCGCAAAGATGCATGAACGCAATGTCAGCACACCGGCTGCATGGAGTTGCTGCAGTATTCGGAGACTGCGTTGGGGCAACCAGCGAGGTAGGCAGCATGCGCTCTGTATGGCGTTTACCGTATGTTTCACAGCCGCGTCGTGGTGTTTAGGAGGGCCGTGTGTTTACGTATTCGATAATTGATAACTCGATGTGGAAGCGCTGCGGGCGGCAGGCAATCGGTAGCGCTGTACCGCTGTACTGAAACGGTATTCTGGGGGCAACAGGCGTCGAGGCCGGTGAACTCTATTCTGTGCGCTAAACAGGTGGGGCTGCCGGGAGTCAGCTGATGGCGTTATGGCTGGCTTGATGACGCAGTGGCTATGTGGTCAAGCCTCAGGCTGCTCGGATGCTGCTGAAGACGCTGCTCGGGTGCTGTAGACATGTAGCCCCAAAGGTAATGGGTCATTTGGATGGCTACACGCACTGGGTGCGCATGCGGTTGCAGCTTGGGTCCGCCGTCACCCTGGGTGCGGCCGGTGCAACGGCACGCACAGCTCCTCCTAAACGATGCAACGCAACACAACTCCCAACCTATGCCGTGGCTCAACTGCTACGTGGCGCGCCCTCCGGTTTGCGTTTCATAACCCGTCTTGCCTACCTCCACAGCCAGCCAACCGGCCTTCACACGTCCCCAAGCTGGCCTAGCGTGCCAGCATCACCGCTTACCCTGCTGCAGCTGCTGCTGCTGGCCCCGCCCCGGCTGAAGCAACGCCGTCAGCCGCATTTGCCCCTTGCCCGCAACCCTAGCACCGCCGCCTGCCTGCGCCGCGCCCGCCCCTCGGCCGTGCGCCTTGCCGGCCCCCCTGCCCCTGCCCCTCCCACCGCCACTCGTACCACCACCACCAGTCGCTGAGCCGCCCCTCCCCCCTCCGCCTGCCGCCGCCCTCCCCGCATTGGCGTGCTTGCTAGGCAGCGCCCGCAGCCGCGCCAACTCGATCTCGTGCAGGATCCGCCGCTGCTCCTCAAGATCCACATTGCCAAAACCTTGATCCAGGGCGCCTGCGACTAGAACCGGGCCTTGCGGCGGCGGCGCCGCCACCCCATCACCCACTGGATCCGAATCTGAATCCAGTGCCTCTTCCTGCCGGCCGCCGGTATCCGACGGAGCCACCAGCCCCCCCGGATCCAAGTCTGGGGGCGCTGCGAACGTGTGTCGTGATTGGAACGCCGACAGCGCCCGGCCACTCGCGTCCGCTGCCCTCTGCCCTGTGTGCTGTGCCTGTGGGTCCGCCTGCCGCCCCGACTGGCCCTCGCTCTGTGTGTGCTGGTGCTGTGTGTGGTGCGGCTGTGTATGGTGGTGGTGGTGGTGCTGCTGCTGCTGCTGCTGGGTATGGTGTTGCTGCTGCTGTTGTTGGTGGTGCTGGTGCTGCGACATGCTGGGCAGCCACGCGGCGAGCGATGCCGGCAGTGCCTGCTGCTGCGAGCCGTCCGGCAGGGAGGCCTGCTGCTGCAGCTGCTGCTGCTGCGTGCCTTGCTGCTCCTGCGCGTCATGCTGCTGCGCAGGCAGCCCTGCTGCTGCTGCGGCGCCCGGCGGCGGCACCCGCCCGCGCACCGCCTCCCAGCCACCTGCAGTGCGCCGCCGCTTAGCCGGGTGGTCGTGGCTGTGCTGTCCGCCGTAGGCACCCAGCCCATCCCCTCCCAGCCCCTCCCCCTCCGCCTCCCCCTCGCTCCAGGCGTCCACGCCACCGCCACCAGGAGACCAGCCCATCCCGCTCCTGCCGTCCCGCTCCTCGCCGCTGTCACAACCCAGGTCTTGAAGCTTCTCGGCGTCCTCCACGGAAGGAGCCGCCGCCGCCGCCAACACTACAGTAGCAGTCCTAGCTACAGCCGCTGTGGGAGCGTGCGCCGCTACCAGTGCCGGTGGCGGCAGCGACGGCGGCGCAGCAAAAAGCGTCCGGAGGTCACGCGCCGGCGGCTGGCCTTTCGTCTGCCCAGAGCCCTTGGGGTGTCGCTCCGGCTCCCGCTTCTGCGCTAGTTGCTCCTGCGCCTGCTGCGTCTGCTGCGCGTGCTGCCCCGGCTGTTGGAAGAAGCGGGTGATGGCTGCTGCGCCCGCGGCGGGCGGGTCGTCGAACTCGGTGGCGGCGATGGCGAGGCGGCTGCACGGCACCGCGTCCGGCTGGCGCCTGAGGCAGGAGGCGGGTGGCAGGCATGGCCGGGTTACGGGAAGGCGCAGTTGACACGTGCGCGGTGGTTCCAGGAAAGCGTGTGGCGTGCGCGTGGGTGTGTGGGTGTGTTGCTTGACGCCGGGGCGTTCTTAGCCAAACGTGCAGAGCAGCATCAGCATCAGCATCAGCGGCGGCCCCAAGGCGCCTACCCGTGCCTGCATGCTGCCCCGATGCCACGCCTCCACGCCCCACCCCCCACTACGACTTCACTTCGTAAACTTAATGCGTGTAACCCCCACCTTCCTCCACGGCCCGCCCTAACCACCCGCCCCACCGCCCCCACCACCCCACCTGACCACCTGACCCACCACCCCGACCGCCCCCCCCCCCCCGCGTGACGCACCTGAGCAGGTCCAGCGCTGCCTTGGCGATGGCTGCGGCACTGGGCCCCTCGCGGCCGTGCGGCGGGAAGGCGCAGCGCACACTGCGCTCACGAGGGCTGGGCCCGCGGTAGTACAGCACTGCGGCAGTAGCGGCAGTAGCGGCAGTAGCGGCAGCAGTGGCAGCAGTGGCAGTAGCGGCAGCAGTGGCAGTCGCGGCAGCAATGGCAGTAGCGGCAGCATTAGCGAGAGTGGCGCCGGCGCAGCGGCGGGACTGACGGCGGCAGCGGCGATGACGCCAAGGGCCGCCGCAACCTTCAAGGGGACAACCCACCCCAACCCCACCCCAACCCCAACCCCAACCCCACCCCACCCCAACCCCACCCCAACCCACCCGCCCCAACCCCAACCCCAACCCCGCCCCACCCCACCCCTCACCCACCCAGTGTGCGCGCCCGGCGCCTGTGTGCGGCCTCGTCTGCGGCGCAGCGCCCCACCAGCTCCTCCGCCAGGATGAGCAGCCAGCGCTGCAGCTCGGCGGGCGCGGAGGTGGGCTCAAAGGACTTGCAGCTCAGAAGCGACTTGGGCTTGTCCTAAAGGGGGATGAGGTTGGGGGTAGCAAAAGTCCACAAAAGCCAAGAGGGGCGTGTGGTGTACACCCCAATCAATCATTCTGATCAGCAAAAGCACGGTTTGCTTGCGGAAAAGAGCACGGGTTGCTTGGCCCGAACGTGATACCGGGCTAGGCGTACAACTAGATCTACATCTTTGGCTGAGGTCGGACATGGGCTGCGGAGGGCGCCCTGGGCCTGCCGCCGCCGTGCCGCCGCCGTCCTGCGTAGCCCGTGCTAGTGGGTGCCTCCACCACACAGGTGCCGCACGCCAGCGCCGCGGCGCCCCAGCGCCTCACCTTGGGCGTGACGGGCTCGGAGCACTGCCCGCGCACCACCTGCCACACCCACAGCCTGCGCAGCGGCGGGGCAGCGGCGGCGCAGCGGCGGCGGCGGGGCGCGGGGCGGCGGGTCAGAGGGCCAGGGGGTGAGACTTGGCAGTAAGACATAAACGCCCCCACAGTTTGCACCGCATCCTTCAGAAGCGGACCCAACCCTTGTCGGTTCCGCTTCCAGCGGCTTTACCCGCCAGGCCGAGCCGCCAGGCTGCCCTCCCTGCGCTTACCCTACGCACAATTTGCTTGCGCTCTGGCCCCTCAGTCCCCAACCCCCTCGCGCTCACCCGCTGCGCTCGCCCAACACCCGCTGCAAGGCCTCCAGCGGCAGCGCTGCCGCCTGCCCCGCAGTGGCCGCGCCGAGCTGGCCCTCCAGCGCCGCGCCCAGCTTGCCGCCCAGACCGCGCAGCTTGCCCAGAGGCAGGTCCTGAGAGAGAGCGTGTGTGAGGGCGTGTAGGTAACCGGGTGAGGGCGAGGGCGTTTGTAGGGCTTGACGTGTGCATGTGCGTTACACAGAGACATGGACAGGAGGGTGTGTGAGGAAACATAGGGAGGGCAAGGGATGCACGGGTGCAGGAGGGGAGAGCGGGCGTGCAGCAAGGGCATACACACATGTCACAGGTTGTCCCGAGTACTTGATCACGAGACTCGAGAATATAGCTATCCATAGCTACACACAATCGAACACACACACACACACACACACACACGTGTGTGCGCCCGCCCCGGCACGTGTCCGTCCCGCACCGTGAGCATGTCCTGCACGCCGCGCGGCAGCACCAGCGTCTGCTTGTCGGGCTTGTTGCGCGCGCTGCCCACCTTGGCCAGCAGCTTGTTCACAGACACGCCTGCGTTGGGGGCGGGGGGGGGGGGCGGGGGGTTGTAAATACCAGCCCAAACTAGGGGGGGTTCAGGCTGGGGACTGGTCCAAACGAAGGCAATGATGAACAGGCGCGTGTTGCCAGGTGGGAGCACAGCGTGGTTCAGGGTATGCGACTGTTGAAGTAACAAAACTATAAAAACACAATAGCGCGTTCATGCGCGGTCTACTGCCGTGCCGTGACGTCTGTAGCACACCGACCGCATCTGCCCGGTGACCCGCACCCTCTACTGGACGCCCGCTGGCTAGCTGCACACGCGCCCAGCCGCACCGGCGGAGCAGGTGAAGCCAAGTTGCTCGTACACTGCCCGCCGCAGCCGCTGCGCAATGAGCCCACCTGTCACGTGGGGAGGAGCACGTGTGCAGGATGGTGTGCGTATATGCGTAGGTGTGTCATCATCAGACGGGGGATTCAGTCACAAGCCCTTCGAGAGTCCACATTGCTTGCCTTTGAAGCCGCCAAGGACCGCTCGGTGATTGAGCTACCGTTGGAGCAATCGATGGTGGATGTCGGGGGTCAACGCGCTATGAACTACGAGTTACTGATTTGTCTACCAATGAGGCCTGTCCAGCTCGGTCAGCCAGCCTTTCCGCGTTGAAGGCTTACGCACGGACAGCAGCCAGACTGGCTGACCAAGCTGGACAGGTCTTAATTACTAGACAAGATAGTACTCGTAGTTCATGGCGCGGTGACGTTGAGTCGTGGGCCCAGCCAGGTCTGTGCCCTCGCACTACCGTACGCCATTGCACACCGCACCGCAGTTCACATGCTGCCCTCACTGTGTGTGTGTGTGTGTGTGTGTGTGTGTGTGTGTGTGTGTGTGTGTGTGTGTGTGTGTGTGTGTGTGTGTGTGTGTGTGTGTATGTGTGTGTGTGTAAGTGTAAGTATGTGTGAGTGTGTGTGTGTGTGTGTGTGTGACGACGAGCCCCACTCACCCACCACCAGACGTCGGTCGGTCTCTTGCATCAGCTGCGGCGGCCCGCCCACCACCACGCTCGCCGCCGCCACCTGCCGCGCCGCCGCCAGCAGCGCCCCCGACAGTCGCCCGGCCGCCCCCTCCCCCTCGCCGCCCCCAACCCCGCCGCCCGTCCCCGCCGCCTCCTCCTCCTCCTCGCGGCCCCAGCCGTCCTGCTGCCCGTGCTGCTCCAGCTCCTCAGCCCCGGGGGGCAGGAGCACGGGGCTGCCGGCCGCAGTAGCAGCTGCGGCAGCAGTAGCATCAGCCGGTGTGTGTCCGCCGCTGCCGCCGCCGCCGCCACAGTCCGCCTCCGCCTCCAGCCGACGTAGTTCATCATCCTGGCAAGGGCCCGGGAAACGCATTACAGTCCGGAAACGCATTGCCGTCCGAGAAATGCATTTCGGCTCAAATTTCCGCAGCCCTACTTCCTTTGACGTTTCGCTGTATCATAGGACTCGACAGAAGCAGCATGCTCATGATGTGGAACGCACCCCGATTCTCACGAATCATGAATGTAACGCCACCTCACCCCCCCCCCAGCACCACACACCCCACCTCACCCCCACACGGGGAACACGCCTGGTTCCGGGCGGGGTCGAAACCCAAGATTCGGCGTTCTTATTCATACAAGCACCATTTTCAATTCTATAAAGCACGTTACCTTCGGTATGTGAGCAGCATATGTTCAAGCATTCAAGCGGGCTAAGTGTCGTGTAGGTCTCGCGAGCGCGAGACCAATTTTGAGCATGTTCGCTCAAATCAGCTAAATGTGAATCCACCGGCCCTGACTGCGCTTATGTATACTCTATTAAAGCAATTGCACCTAGTAGCGCGGGCTCACAGGCCTCGGCGAGCAGTGGCCATTCCAGTGGGACCGCCAACAAAGTCAGAGTTGCACCTTCCGATGCACCTGGATGGCTTCCATATGACACACATGCGGCTCTAGGAGCGGGTGCAGGTCTGTTTGGGTCCCCGCTGTAGACGAGGTTCGCCGTGAATTTGGTTTCATCCAAAGGGCAGTTCGACTAGCTTTTAAGATTGCCGTCGCCTAGATAGAGCATCTAAAGCAGATATAGGATGCTGTAGCCCGCCGGCAAGACCATTCGGTGGAAATGCATACAGCGTTCTGGTCAAAACATCGTCTGTCTGTGCTGCGGTCGTCAAAACATGATCTTATATGCATATATGTGCTATGTAAAGCTTCAGGGCTCCGTCAGGCCCCGTTTTCTGGGACCTCCGTCCCCACGTATGCAGCTCCGCACACACGCGTGCGTGCCCGCCCGGAAGTGTCCCTGTCGGGCACACCCCGGCCTCCGATCGCGCTCGTAGCGGGCGGGCTTATACAATTATATGTATATATGCGATAGAAAGCGTGGGGGCCCGCTTTGGACCGATTTGCACGGGGGCGGCCTGTTCACCCCTCCTCCCCCCCTCAAAACCGTGTGACAAAACACACACGCCGTACATGACTCGGGGAGCCGCTGCAAGACCGGAAGGTTGCAAACGGCCTTTAGGGGTACCCTGAACCGAGCGTGTTCCCCGTGTGCCTCACCCCCCAGCACCACACGCCAGCCTCACCCACAACCACACGCCAGCCTCACCACCAGCGGCGAAACGTCCAGGAACGCCTCATCCACTGACGCCTTCTCCAGCAGGCAGCCACCACCGGACACTGGCCCCGTGGCTGTAGCAGCACCACCGCCGGCGGCTGTAGCAGCTGTAGCAGCAGCGGACGGGCGGAGCATGCTGCCCAGCAACGCCATGATCTGGCCCGAAGCCTGGGCAGGGCCGGAAAGTGGCGGTGGAGGGTTCGGCTGTGTGCCTTATCACACATGCGCACGTAGAAACACTTCATGATTAGTTCAGAAGAAGCGCTGGCAGGGTTTGCCTGTGTCCGTCATCACACATACGCACGCACGACACGCATCAAGACCCGCATTCTCTCGGAATGCACACCCACCTCGCGGTACGGTGCCAAGCTGGCCTTGGCCTCGCTGCGGCGGAATGAGCCATTGCCGCCGCCGCCGCCGCCGCCGCCCGCGGGACCGTCGGAGACCTTGACAGGCGAGCCCGACTCGCCGTCGCCCGCACCTGCACAGCATGATGGGGTGACGTGGCAACACACGTGTCCAGCCGGACTTCCGAGCACCCTGCCTTTCCACACTCGCTCCTAAGCATGCGATTTGCAGCACAACCCAGTCGGTGCAACTGTGCGGCCTAGTCACGGCATGCTGTCGACTTGGCGGGTGAGGAAGTAGTGTGGTTGAGTGTCTGTGGGGCGGAAGCGGGTCTCCCCACAGGCCGCCGCGCGCAGCAGCTGCAGCGCGGCTGCAGCTCAACCGAGCCGCCACCGGAGCAGCAGCCCGCGCCAGCCGCAAACCAGCGCCGCCGCCGCCGCACGCAGCCGCCCAGCGGGGAGCCCGCCGCCCCGGCCCCCGCGCAACGCGATGCACCCTGCGACGCTACATCGGTTGTAACCGGGGCAGGCCACAGGGCGTGTGCGCGTGCGCTGTGGGGGCGACGCGCGGCGCATTGCGGGGGCGTGTGTGTATTGACACGCCCCAGACATGCAGCACGCCGCCCGCCGCCGGGCCGGGGCTCCCGTGCCCCTTTGCATTTGCTGTGCGCAGTGTTAAAAACACGCCCTGGCAGTGGGGGACTGCTGCCGGCGTGCGGAAAGCCTGCGCGTGCTGTGCACGTATGTGCACGTGTGTGCACGTGTGTGTGTTGGCGTGTAGGTGTAGGTGCCATTGTGCGTATCGGTATGTGTCTTCGCCTCGAGTTGCGAAACCAACCATCCCTAGGGGAAGCCCTAGTCCGATGCCATCTGCCGACCTCGCCCAGGCCTGCCCCTGCCCTGCCCCCGCTCCCGCCCCCGCCTCTGCCCCCGCCCCTGCCCCTGCCCCTGCCCCCGCCCCTGCCCCCGCACGTGGCCTCACTGATGGTCTCCACGTGCACCAGCCGCAGCTGCGGACACAGCTTCTTGGCCTCCCGCACGCGCATGTGCCGCGTCACGCCCGCCGCCCGTGCCGCGTAGTTGATGGCGATGAGGCCATCCCTGCCGGCAGGCGTGGAAATGTGGAATGGAATGGGGAGTGGGTGCGATGGATGGAGTGGGTGCGCAGGGCGCAGAGTGGGGCGCAGAGGTAGGTGCGGGGCGCAGGAGGGGGGGGGTTCGCAGAGGCAGGTGCGAGGCGCAGAGGTGGCTGGTGCAGAGGTGGGCGCGCAGACTCGATGGGTGCGCGTGGCGAAGGGAGGGCTACTGCCAGGGGGCGTGGTAGGAGGCACCCCGCCAGGAGCGCCCTAGCAACTCCCCCCCAGAAGTAACAGTGCCAGAAGCACAAGGTGCAGCGCACGCTGCCCGTCACGCGCCTTTGGCCATCGCAACCCCGGTCGGAGGGCTCGCCAGCTGCCGCGGTGGCCGGGACCCCCCATTCCCAAAGTGACGCACCACTGCTGCACCGCCACCGGCTGCTCGCGCGGGATGCCCAGCCGCTTCTGCTCAACTTGGCAGTAGAAGCAATCAAGGTCCTGCAGGTTGCAGCCAGGCAAACCGTCGAATGGCGGGAATTTTCTCGGGCCTGGCAAGGCCAGTGCGAAGGAATGGGCCATAGAGCATCTATCATTGCAATCTTTACTCAGACTCACGATATGGATGATAACGCGCCTTTGCTCCGACATCGCAAGGTTCGCAGGGCTTTTGCCCGACCTCAAGGCAACACGTATGACTGGATACACATCATAGCAAAAATATTAAGAGAATGTGCAGCATTTTGTAACGGCGTAGCGTTCCTGTCGAGCCGGTGAAACGGAATTGGGAACCGCCACCAATCCGTGACCCTGCTGCAAGTCAGCGACACAGTCACAAGCACTGATGTATAAGCTAGACCGGACTAAATTTGACCAGGAACACTCACCTATACCAACACGTTTCAATCTCTGCAAGTCCCAACAGTGAACGAGCCAATTTTCATCCGAAGTCATTTCTTGTGCTGTACTCTATCAATAAATACTACTGGACGTTAAAGCACCTCAAGGCTGTGCGTTGGGCAGCGTCTTTCCACCGACCTATGTACGCAGCGCCTTTTGCGTGAGGCCTGCTGCGGCGATGTTGTCATCAGGACGGTGGAAATGAGTTCAAACGCTCATGCGCGAGTTTAAACGCTCATGGGCGTGCTGCTATAGCAATGCGCCCCGAGAGGTTGGGCTGCCCTACCGCGCGGCCAGCAGAGCCGCGGTGGGGGGCAACGCGGAGCTGGAGCAAGCTCACACAGCTCTTGGTGCCCTTGGCGCTATTTGTCGTCGGTTTCCTGCACGTGAGTGCCTGACGGGGGGGGTGTCGGGTTGCGGCCCTCGTCGCTGGCGCGGCACCCGCCGTTACGCCACTGTCCAGTTTTGCCGGAAAGTAACTCACTCCAGTAACTGGTGCCGCAATCCTCTGAGGACTCGGGTTTTACCCGCTGCACAATGCGACGGTGTCAGCGCGCTCCTGCCGCCTGCCTACGGCAGTCCGGGCACCCGAGTTACTCATCGCCGCTCCGTGACAGTGAAGCGGCCGCCCGTCGACACCCATCACAGCCACCACTGCCGGTCCCCACCAAACCCACAACCACACCGCATTTTTCAGTGTCACCGTGTGCTCCTGAGCCCAGCGTCAGCGCCCCCGCAGCCTGCAGCTGCTACACACCCCTGATGCTGTCCTGTGCAGCCCTGCTTTGTTCCGCGTGCGCTAGAGGGCACCGGATGCGGGGTACCCCACTGAGGGTTACCCCCGTGCGGCACCCTTGCAACACGTGCGCGACCTGTTTGGCGTGTAACCTGCTGCTGCTGCTACTGCTGCTGCTGCTGCTGCTGCTGCTGCTGCTGCTGCTGCTGCTGCTGCTGCTGCTGCTGCTGCTGCTGCTCCTGCTGCTGCTGCTGCCGCTGTTGCGCAGGGCGGTGCGCGTGCGGGCAAGTCGCGGCCCTGGTGCACCTCAGGCGTGGGGCTGTGCCGCGATGCGCCCGCCACGCCGCGCTTTGACCACTCCATGGTGGCCGTGGACGACAAGGTGCGTGGGGAGCGTACACGTGTGTGCGAGCGTGTGTGTGTATATGTGTGAAGGGAACACAACACTGTGTATCCGTGTGTATGTGTGTGTGTGTGTGTTTGCATTTGTGTATGAGTGTGTGGGTCAGACCTCGCATAGGCTGGGCGGGACTAGGGAGACTGGGACCAGGGACCAGTGGCGCGACTGGCGAAACTTGCGCAGCTGGGACACACAGAAGCCGCAACCTGCCGGGACAGCCGGGGTAGCCAGCCGGCCCCCGAGGCCAACACACGAACAACATCGGGGGCGACATGTGGTCGGTTGGTGTGTTAGCTTGTGTGACTCTGTGACCCTGTGTGACCCAGGTGTGACTCTGTGTGTGGTTGACGGCTTACGGCTGCAGGTGTATGTGTACGGCGGGCGGCGCAGCGGCAGCGCCTTCACAGGCATACTGGCGGGCGACAGTGTGGACGTCATGGACGTGCGCACGCTGTCCGTCATGCAGGTGGGTGGGGATGGATGCGGGGCGTGGGGGTTGGGGGTGGGTTGGGGGTGGTTTGCGTGCGTCAGAAAGCACAAGGAAGGAAACACGCACTTCGTTTGCGTTGCGTGTGTGTTCGGGTTTATGCAGGGGATTGTTTTTCTGCGCACGCGGCGCATCGAGCCGGCTCCACCGCGCACCCCTCGCTCCCTCGCAACACCTCGCACGCATCCTTCCCTCCTGCGCCTCCTCACCAAACCACACAAACTCCACAACACAAACAGCTGGAAACGCCGGGCTCGCCGTACGCGCGCGCCGGCCACGGCATGGCGGCCTGGGGCAGCGGCCTGCTCGTCTTCGGCGGCGCCACCAACAGTTTCGCGCCGGACAGCACCGCCGCGGGCGCCGGCGGCGCCGCCACCGGCGCCAACGCCGCCGCGCCGCTGCTGAACGACGTTGCGCTGCTGGACCGCGGGACGCTGGAGTGGCGCAGCCTGGCGCCGTACCTGCCGGCGGCGGGTGGCGGCGGCGGCGGCGGCGGCGCTGTCGCGCCGCAGCCGCGGGCTCGGGCTGCGGTGGCGGTGTCTGGTGACGTGTTGGTGGTGGTCGGCGGCAATGTGGCGCCCAGCGCGGACACGCCGCGATTGTGGGTCGGGGGGAGCGGGGCGGGGGGCGGGGGCCCGTGCGTTAGGAAAGGGCACGCGTGTGTGTGTGTGCGTGTGTGTGTGTGTGTGTGTGTGTGTGTGTGTGTGTGTGTGTGTGTGTGTGTGTGTGTGTGTGTGTGTGTGTGTGTATGTGCCGAAGTGTGGGGTTTCGTCCATGGCTGCGTGCCGCCCCGGTGGCAGCGGCACGACACAATGCGCGCACGTGGGCACGCGGGCAAGCGGGCGCAGTCTCTTTGATTGGGGCTGCCCAAGGCGCGAGGCGCACGCCGCCGGCGGGCTCTCTCTCTCTCACACACACATACACACAAACACACACACGCACACACACACACACACACACACACACACACACACATCCGGTGCCCTCATGCCGCTCGTGGCGCCCTACCGAATCACTGTCGCTTGTAGGCTGTCGGACGTGTGGCGCTTCAACCTGACACGGCGGTCCTGGAGCGGCCCGCTGCAGCTGCTCAGGTGCGGTGCGGGTGCGGGTGCGGGTGCGGGTGCGGGCGCGGATGCGGGCGGCCGGGCGTTCTGTGGGTGTGAGGGGAGGGTCGCCTGGGGCTGTGTGTGTGCTGGCTGTTTTCCTGGCCTGTTGAGTGCCGCCGCGCCGTATGTTACGACTGCCCTGCCCCTCCTCCTCCTGTGTTTTGGCTGCACGCACTGACGCCTCGGCTGCAGGTCGTCCGATGCGGCGGCGGCCATGGCGGCAGAGGACGCCGCCCTGACCGCAGTGCCCGGACTGCCCGGCGTGCTACTGCTGTACGGCGGCCGGGCCTGGGACAACAGCAGCAGCAGCGGCAGTAGCAGTAGCAGCCGGGGGTGGCGGTCGCAGAACCGGCTGCTACTGCTCGACACCCGAACCTCCCCCGCCGCCGCCTTCACGCTCGGCGCCGACTTGCCGCCGCCAGGCGGCAACGCCGCCGCGCCTGCTGGGAACGGCACGACAGGCGTGAACGGCACTATGACCGGCCTTGGCGGCAACACGGGCGGCCGGCCGCCGCCGCCGGCTCACGACGTGCGGCTGGACTGGCAGGGCGGCGACCTGCTGATCTCTTGTGCCGGCGGTTGGGCGGCTGCAGGGCCGTTGGCGGCGTACAGCGCAGATGCTGAGTCGGACTTGAAGCGCTGGTTCGCAGTGTATCGGATCCAGGGGCTGCTGAATCAGATCCAGGCCGAGCTGTACGAAGTCCAGGGCGGCGGCGCCTATCCCTCGGCTGCGGCGGTTGTAGTAGAAGCGGCGACGACGGCCGCGGTGGCGGCGGCGGCGACCGCCGCGGCGGGGGCGGCGCGGAGCGCCGCGCTCGCGCGGAACAGCAGCGCGGCCGCCGCGGCGGCGGCGGGCGCGGTGGCGGCGGCAGCGGTGACGGCGGCGGACGTGTCGGCGGCAGATGTGGCGGCGGCGGCAGCGGACCTGGGTCTGGTGCTGCTACCGGACCTGTGGCGTGGTCTGGTCCGAGAGCACATCTACGTGTCTGGTCTGGCGTCGGACACCATGGCACGGCTGATGGCCGCCCACTCCGTCTACTTTTCTGCGCTGGCGAGCATTCCCGCAGCCGCCGGCGTTACGCCCCTCAACGGCAGCACGAACGGCACCAGCAGTTACACCAACGGCACCAGCTTGAACAGCACCAATAGCAGCATAGTAAGCAGCAGCGATGACGCGGCGGCGGCCGCCATTCGGGCTGGCGCGCTAGCGAACGCAACGGCCGCGATGCCCGCGGGCCTGGGGCCGCTGTGGAATGCGGCGCTGGGTGGCGGCGTGCTGGACCTTGGGCCGGCCGCGGGGCGCGTGGCGGACGGCAGCGCACTAGGCGACTCGGACTTAAGCTTCGTCAAACAGGTGAGCCGGAATTGAATGTGTGTGTTGTGTGTGTGCGTTGTTGTTGTTTGTTTGTTTGTGTGTGTATGTGTATGTGTGTGTGTGTGTGCATGTGTGTAAATGCCCGGCATGCCCGGCCCTGTCCCCTTCACCAACACACAACGCCCAACCCCACTCACGCGCTACTCCTGCATGCAACCTACCTCCTCACAACCGCCCCTGCGCCTGCTGGCCGCTGTGTCTGCAGGCGCGCTGGGTGCTGCTGGGCGGGCGCATACTGATGCACGGCGGCGTGCAGGGCCCGCTGGGGTCTGCCAAGGTGTCCCGGCGCACGCACACGCTGGACCTGGTGCGGCGGCAGGTGGCGTGGCTGGACATCTCGTCCAAGCCGCCCTACTACGAATCCGGAATCCAGGTGTGTGTGTGAGAGAGAGAGGGAGAGTTTGTGCGTGGCGTGTTGCACGTGTGTGTGTTGTTGCTTGTGTCTACTTCGGCGCTGGCGCTGGTGCTGGTGCGGGCGCGGGTGCTGGCACGTGGCGGTGTAGGCACGCGCCGCAATCACAGTCACGATGCCGTGTCAGCAACCCCTTCCTTGCCGGTATCCCCCGCAGACGGCCTCGCTGCGGACCATGCTTCTGGTGTCGCCGCCGGCACCCGTGGTGGACCCCGTGATGGCTACAGCCGCCGGCCTGCTGCCGCCGCTACTGCCGGCGGCGGCAGCCACAGCTGCTACAGCCGCTACAGCCGGCGGCGGCAACAGGAGCTACGTCTCTGGCGCCTGGGGCGCAGCCACCGCGTCGGCTGTAGCAGCCGCCGCCGCCGCGGCTGGCAGCCCTACGCTCAGGTTTGCAGTCGGCGGCGCCAACAGCAGCTACAGCCTGACCATCAACACCACGGCTACTACAGCCAACGCGGCGGCGCTGCTGCTGGCGGCTGCGGACACGGCTGCTGCGGGCGTGGTGGACCAGCACCTCGTGTTCCTGGGCCTCATGGACGCCTTCTCAGGTGCGCGTGTATGCGCGTCAAGCGCATACTTCGTGATTTGTTGCGGTTCAATGGCGTCTCATTCGCTTGAAGGAAACACAAGCACGGTATACAACTACACCACACGGGAGCCACACCTGCGACCGTGCACTTGCAACCGCCATCACCCTTATCACTCTTATCACACATCCCACAGGCCAGGAGCCGGAGTTTAGTGTGATGTACCGGGCCAGTGTGGCGCGGCAGGACATCACGTACACCTGCCGCGTGCCGCGCAGCGGCGCGCCCTCCGCCGCCGACGCCAACTGCTTCATTGTCTCCGCCGCCGCCGAGAAGCAACTGCCCTCGCGGCGCGACTTGTACGGCGCCGCCGGCCTGATGTACATCTACGAGGGCAATACGACAGAGTACGACTTCACGCTGACCACGGACCTCGTACTGCTGTACGGCGGGCAGATCGCGACGGGCGCGTCACGTGGCGGCGGCGGCGGCACCGCCGCCGGAACGAGCGGTGGCGGCGGCGGCGAGGGCGACGCCGACGGCAGTTTTGAGGCGGTGCTGCAGAGCCCGCCACCGCCGGCGCCGTCAGCGGCGCCGCGGCCGCCGCCGCCGGTGCCGCCAACGCCCGCCGCGCCGACTGCGTCGGCTGACGGCAACAGCACTGGCGGCGGCTCTGCCGGCAGTGACGTGAACGGCACACAACCTGGATCGCCAACGCCGACGCCTGTGTCAATCAACGGCAACCAAAGCTCCACAAACACCTCTCGCAGCACGACGGCATCGCCGACGCCGCCCATGTTTCCGCCGCCGGCCGCAGCGCGGCGGCAACTCCACACAGCCCGGGCCCTGCAGCAGGCCAGCCAGCCTAACGGTGCGGGCGCGGGTGCGGGCGTGGATACGGGTGCCATGACAGCAGCGCAGCCGCCGGCGCAACCGCCGCCGCCGGCGCCAAGTGCACCGTGGGGTAGCCAAAGCGACGGCGCTACGGGCTCGTCGAGCGGCGGTGCTGGTCAGGACACGACCATATGGAATGGAACGGCCGCCACTACCCCGCCACCGGTCGCGCTCGCGACGCCGCCGCCCGCCGCGCCCACCAGTCCGGCACCGGCATCGCCCTTCACCTCCACCGCCGCCAGCCCATCACCGCCGCAAGCCCCGCCCGCCTCTCCGTCGCCCTCCCCTTCCCCGCCTCCTGTCCCCGTCCCCACCACCTCCCCTGCCTCATCGGCCTCCCCTGCCCCAACCACCTCCCAACCAACCGCCTCACCAACCGCCAGCACGCCCTTCCTAACTAACGGCTCAACCGCCGGCACGTACATATACGGCGGCGCCTACGTGGCCACGTGGCAGCCCGCCGCCGGCCCCCGCATCTCGGCCAGCCTGCCGCCCGCCACCGCCGGTTACGTTTTTGAGGCCGTACGTAACGCCAACGGCAGCGGCGACGTACACTCGCCGGGGCCGCGCAGCGGGGCGGCGCTGGTAGGCGCGGGCAACACCGAGATGCTGCTGTTTGGCGGGCTGAGCTTGGATGAGCGCGGTGAGGGCGCGGGGCCACGGGGCCACGGGGCGGGGCGGAGTGTTTGTTAGATGAGCAGCAGGGCAGCCCAATAATATGTGCGTGTGTGTTGTTGTCGGTGACAGTCTGGTATAATAGGTGTTGTTATGCTCTTGTGGCTGAGTGGTCCCTCACCACCACCTTTGATTACCGCCAGCCCACAACGTCGCGACGCCACCCTCAACCTCATGACGTGACAGGCAATGTGGTGCTGATGAACGACGTGCACTACCTGCGATACACACCCAACCTGGACCCGGGCCGTGTGTCCACCGACCCCACCCTGCTCTCCCCCGTCCCCGAGCCCTGCCCGCCCGGTGAGCGCTGCGTCAGCTGTCAGCGCAGCCGCGCAGCCTGCACCGCCGCCGCCGTCGCGGCGGCAGCGGCGGCTGCCACCGCCGCCACGCCGCCGCCGCCGCAACGCAGCAACGGCACCGCCGGGGGCGCAGCACCTGGCAGCGGCCGCCGGCGGCTGCGCGAGTCACAGCGGGACGCGAGCGTGGACGCGCAGCACTCGTCGGCAGCAGCCCAGCAACAGCCACAGCCACAGCTACAGCTACAGCTGCAGCAGGGGTTGCCACGGCGCTACAACGCGCCGCAGCCAGGCGAAGAGCCACGGCAGCGCAAGCCGCAGCCGCGCAAGCCGCGGCAGCGCAAGCCGCGGCCGCAGCCCTGGCTCCGTCGCCGCAAGGCGCAACAGCAACAGCAGCCACAATCGCAACCGCAACAACAGGGCCCTACCGCCGCCACGCCCTCCGGCTCGGCGCTCTCGTCCTCCTACTATGACATGGGCGGCGACGGGCCCTTCGGCACCACCAACACCGGCCCCAACGCCCGCGCCGACGCCGCGCCCTTCCCCACCGCGCGCGCGCTGCCGCCCGGCTATGCCTACGTGGTTGCCAGCACGGGCAAGAGGGCGCGGGCCTCCAGTCAGTATGACGCGGCTGAGGCGCCGGCGCGCGGCGCGGCGGGCAATGCCGTTGACGGCAACCTGGCCGACCGGCGCTACGAGCAGGGCTCCTGCGCACACCTGGACCTGAGGGTGTGTGCGTGTATGTGTGTGTGTGTGAGTGTGTTTGTGTGTGTGTGCGTGTGTGTGTGCGTATGTGTTGCTTCAAGGAGCACAAGGAAAGCAATGCGCGCGCGTATTGCTGTGTTTCTGTGCTTGGGGCTGTGGCCGCTGTATGTGTGGAGCCGTTCCTTGTGCTCACCCTCCCCACTTCAGCAAACTCATTCTGCGCTGTGCCCTTGCCTTGCATCTTATACCGGTATACACACGCACACACACACACACACACACACACACACACACATTCAAACACACAAACTCTCTGGCCTACACACCAACTCACACACACACACACACACACACACACACACACACACACCCGCGCCCCTCAGGCCGACAGCCTGTCCCCGCGCAACGCCAGCTGGTGGTACGTGGACCTGGGCCGCGCCACGCCGGTGGACTACGTGGCCCTGTGGAGCCGCGCCGACTGCTGTGGCAGCGCCGACACCGGGTACAAGGACCGCAACAGGGACATAGAGGTGCGGGCGCGTGGCGTGTTTGCGGGCGTGCGTGGTTATGGGCAGATGTGCGAGAGGTGTGTGTGTGTGTATTTGTTTGTGTACAGGTCAGATAGGGGTTTAAGGGAAGCGCGAAGACAGCGCCTTCGCCTTCATCCGTCTGCTTCTCCTAGCAATACAATACTCCGAAACCAAACCCTTATAAACGCTGCTGGTCCTGACCCCAAGCGCCCCTCCCTCCCTCCTCCCTCTCCTCTTCCTCCCTCTCCCTCCTCCCTTTCCCTGCCTCCCTGCCTCCCTCCCTCCCTCCCGCACGCCGCGCAGGTCCGTGTGGGCGACGTGGAGCCGGGCTCCGCCGCGGACGGCCCCGCCGGCGCCGGCGCCGCCAACCGGCTGTGCGCTGGCGGCGTGTGGGTGCCTCAGGGCGGCCGCGGCGTGGCGGACTGCGGCGGCGCACTGGGGCGGTTCGTGGTGGTGCGCAAGCCCTACCCCGACTACCTGGCCCTGTGCGAGGTGCAGGTGAGGATGGGGCGGGAGGAGGGGAAAGGCGGAGGGGGCCCGGGGAAGGGGGAGGGAGAGCGGGGGCATACCGTACCTTTACGGTGGGAACAGCAGGGGCATACCGTACCGTTGGCGCCAGCGCGTAGGGGGCTGGGAAGGGAGAGGGGGAGGGGGGGGTGAGGGGCCGCCCGGGCTACCTGCAATCTGATTCTCACCTGCTGCCGCCGGCGCCGCCTAAAGCACAGCGCCACCCCGCCCCTCCCTTCCAGGTGTGGGCGCACACCAAGCCCTTCCCCTACGACCAGGGCCACTACCTCACCTCCTTAGAGCTGCTGCCCGCCGCGCCGCCGCGCACCCCCGCCTTCCCGCCGCCGCGCCACCGCGCCGCCGCCGCCATGCTGCGACCGGGGGCGGCGGCGCGCTACCCCGCCGGCGCGCTGGTGGTGTTTGGCGGCACGTCCGACCCAGATGACGCCGACCCCGCCGCGCTGCTTGGTGGGTGGCTGCATGGGCGGCTGCTTGGGGTGCTGCTTGGGGCGCTGCTGGGGGTTGCTTGGGTTGGGGTGCTGCTTGGGGCGCTGCTTGGGGCGCTGCTTGGGGTGCTGCGCGGCTACACGGCTGCGAGCTTGGTCCGTTTGTACTCTTTATCATGCTCCTCAGGCGTCGTTCCTGTTTGCTCTTTACGGCGATGCGCCCTTGGGCCTATTGCCTTGTTCGCCACCAACACGCTGTCCTTCCAACCTTCTCACCTTCACATCCCCATCTTCCCGTTTACTGCTACACACACACGCGCATGTGGGCGCGCCTCCTTCCCTGGCTGCTCTCTAACACGTGCCCGCATGCTCCACGCCACTCTCCACGCCATGCTCCACGCCAGCATGCTCCACTGCCTCACGCTGACCTTTGCCCTGCCGCACACACACACACACACACACACACACACACACACACACACACACACACACACACACACACACACACACACACACACACACACACACCCGCACACATACACACACACGCCCACACACACACACACACACACACACACACAAACTTCCCCCCCCCACACGCACACACACACGCACACACAGGCGACCTGTGGGTGATGGACCTGGCCGGCCACACCTGGGGCCGCGTCACCGCACAGGGCGTGGCGCCCGCACCCCGCAGCACGGCGGCCATGACCTCGGCGGCCTCGCAGGTGCGTGCGTGGGTGCTTGTGTGTGTGTGTGTGTGTGTGTGTGTGTGTGTGTGTGTGTGCCTGCGTGCGTGCGTGCGCGTGTGTGTGTGTGTGTGTGTGTGTGTGTGTGTGGCGTGGCGTGGCGTGGCGTGGGGTGTGTGGGTGTGCTTGTGCGTGTTTGCACGTGTGTGTGTGCATTTGTACGCGTTACGTGTGTGTGTGGTGTCAAGACACATAGCATTGCAGATTTCCCCCATCCAAACGCCTCAACTCAAGCCGCTGTACTGACGGTACTGACTGTACCGCTTCCCCCTCACTCCCCAACATGTATGCAGATCTATCTGTCGGGCGGGCTGTCGTACGCGGGCGGGCGCTGGATCCAGTCCAGTGACATCTACGGCCTGGATCTGGGGCAGCCCACACTGGTGAGGCTGGCCGTCACGGGTTCGGGGGTTGGGGTTCGGGGTTCGTGTCGAGATTAGGGGGTTGGGTTGGCATGTGCCGCACGCACCCGCCTGCCTTGCCGTCGGTGCGCGTGCCCTGGCCTTGCGCTCGCACCCCTAGCGTTCCTCCGTCGCGCCCGGGGAGGCCCTCGCGTCACCCACATGACTGCCGTGAGGAGCTGCTCCGCTGATGCGCCCCGTTGCACTGGCGCCACTGGCACCCGCCGTGCCCTGTAGGTGTGGACGGTGCAGCAGGCGTCGACCACGTCCAGCGGCAGCACACGGCAGGACGGCACCGGCAGCGGCGCCGCCTCGCAGCGCGCCGGCGGCAGCAGCAGCGCCGTGGTGAGCAGCGCCTTGTGTGTGTGTGTGTGTGTGTGTGTGTGTGTGTGTGTGTGTGTGTGTGTGTGTGTGTGTGTGTGTGTGTGTGTTTTCCTAAGCACCGTGTTCCTCCAACCCATGTGCATTCTCCGTAAACCGTCGCTATCGCACTGCACGTCCCTCCCCCTGCCCACACACTGCTCCCCACGCCTGTCCCTCCCCTGACTCCTCCCCTTGTCCCGCCCGTCGCCCCTCCCCCCCCCCCAGGTGAGCAACCTGGTGCTGACGCGGCAGCCTTCCCGCCTGGCCACCAGCACCCAGGCAGACCTGGTGCTGGTGCCCACGCCAGGTACGTGTGACGCTGTGTACACATATGTATGTGTGTGTGTGTGTGTGTGGTGTGGGGTGTGGGTGTGTGTGTCTGTGTGTGTGTAAACGTGTCGTGTGCGTCTGCGTGGACTGCCGTTTACAGGCCCTGACGTTTGATGCCAACCTAGATAGCCATGCTCGGACCCCCGCCCCGCCTCCCCCCTCCCGATGTCAGCACTCCATACGTGAGATTTGATTACTCTCTTGTTAACATGAACGGCTACTCCCCCTCCTCCCCCCCACACACGCCCGCACAGGCACGGTGTCTGTCTCCACGCCTGGCCCCACTGAGCTCCTGCAGGCGGTGGCCGCCATGTCGGACGGCGACCTGCTGTCCGTCCAGGCGCCGCGGGGCCACGTGGTGCGGCTGCGCTCCACACTCGTCGTCTCCTCCGCCGCCATCATCGCCTTCGAACCAACCGACAACGGCGGCAGCAGCAGCGGGGGCGCGGGCCGAAGGCGGCTGCAGCAGGCGGCGGCGAGCAGCAGTAGCAGCGGAGGTGGCGGCAGCAGCAGCGGTGGCAGTAGCAGCGGGGTGGGTGGAGGGGATGCGGGCGCGGTGCTGGATGAGGGCTCGCTGCTGGTCCTGGACTGCGGCGGTCTGGAGGTGGGGGTGCTGGTGGAGTCGGCGTCCGTGGTGCTGCAGGTGCGTGAGCGGGTGGGCGGCGGGGCGGAGGCCGCAGGGAAGCGGGTGGGGGGCGGTGGGTGGGTTGGGTTGCGTGCGGACTTGTGTCCTCCCCAGCTAGGTATACACAGCCCGGTGGGGTCATGTAGAGCAGCACGTGGGCCTCAATTCCCTTCCACGTGCTGCTCTCAGGTGTGCTGCAATGCTTTGACGCATGATGCACCCGCACAACCTTTGCCTCCCTCGCTGTCACTCTTCCCCTTGCCTACGGTCTACCACTCCTTTGAAGTAATTATGCATGCGACCACTCTTCTCCTCTACTCGCTTCACAGGGCCTGGCTGTGGTGGGCTGCAGCCAGGCCGGTGTGCTGGTGCGCCGGCCCGTCAGCGCCTCCGCCGCCCTGGCGGACGAGCCCTCGCTCACCGTCACGGACTCGCAGTTCGCGAACAACAGCGGCAGCGGCATCGTCATGGAGGTGCGGCGGGGCGGTGCAGCGGCGGAATGGAATTGGATGTCATGGAGTGCGCTGGGCGGGGCCTGGGGCCGTGTACGATACGGTGTGCAGCAGCACAATCACTTTGCGTACTACGAGATTCCTGGGTTTTACTTTGCTCCACATTGTGCGCGCCCCACACGTTCGTGTCTATTACCTGCCAAACGGCTTCATCCTGCCCTCCTGTACTGTTCCATATTCTTTTCCGGACCCTGCAGGCGGGCTCGTTGTCGCTTGTGAACGTGATGCTGTCAAACAACTCGCGGTCGGGGTTGCTGGTGCGCGCGGGCGCCGTGGTGCGCGACGTGGTCGCCAGCACCTTCAGGGGCAACCGCAACCTGATGCCCGGAGACGGCGCCGCCGGCCCGACCCCGGAAGGCAGCAGCAACAGCTCTGCAACTCCCAGCAGCAGTAGCAGTAGCAGCGGCAGCGGCAGTAGCAGCAGTAGCAGTAGCAGCAGTAGCAGCAGTAGCAGTAGCAGCAGTAGCAGTAGCAGCGGCAGTAGCAGCAGTAGCAGTGGCAGCAGCCTGGCGGTGCTGACGTCAGAGTCGCTGGCGGCGGCGGCGGCTGGGCGCGGCGGCGGTCTGTATGCGGAGGCTGGGTCGCAGGTGCTGGCCATGACGGGCGTGCTGTTCGTGAACAACACGGCCAGCACCGGCGGCGGCTTCTCACTGCAGGTGCGGGGGGTGGGCGGGGCGGGCAGCCGTTTGCGGCAGGCGCTACAGGCACACACACACGCACATGCTCACGCACAGTCTGCAAACGGTAATACCACGAGCAGCGCACCGCATCGCATACACAGTCTGCGTGTTTGTTCCCTTGTGCACACATCCTGGGGCATGTTTCCTTCCCTTGCGCTAGCTCCCTCGGGACACGCGCCCTTACGTCACGGCTGCCCGACCTCCACAAACCCACAGAGCCTGGACCAGGCCTCGGCGCTGTTCACGGACCTGGTACTGGCGGGCAACGCCGCGGCGCGAGACGGCGGCGGCGCCGAGCTCTCCAACATGCGCACAGCCGCCTTCGCGTTCGTGGGCGGCCGCGTGGAGGCCAACTCGGCGGCGGTGAGGGGGAATGAGTGAGGGGGGCGGTGGGCAGAAGGGCAGTGGCGGGGCGGGGGTTGTAAGTACCAGCCCAAAGTAAACCAGACCAAGCCAAGCTAGCGGGGCACAGTGTGGCGTTGGCGGGGGCGGGGGGCGGGGGCAGTGGGGCGGCGGGCAGGGGAACGGGCTGGCGGCTGGGCTGGGACTGGCCGCGACGAGGAAGGGGGCCCATTGCTCACAGCCGGCGCACACACAGACACGCCTCTAAACACACACACACACACATACGGTACCACACAACGCAACACAACACAAGCATTATCAAGGAACCGCACAAAAACACACCGCTGCCAACCCAACCCAACCCCACCTGCTCAGGGCACGGGCGGCGGCATCTCCCTGTCCGACTGCATCCTGCCCATCTCCTTCACTGGCACCGCCTTCGCCGGCAACGCCGCCGGCGGCACTGGCGGCGGCCTTGCAGCCGACCTTGTCCGTCGCCTGGACCTGAGCCGCTGCCGCGTCAGCCGCAACGTTGCCGCCGGCGGCGCTGGCGGCGGCCTGGCCGCTGACACCAGCGGCTCGATCACGGTCTCTCGCTGCCGCCTGGTCGCGAACGCGGCGCTCCAGGGTGGCGCCCTGTTTGGCGGCGACAACGTCGGCGTTGGCGTCAGCAACAGCGTCTTCATTGGAAACATGGCGGTTGCGGCGGTTGGCGGCGCCGCCGCCGTAACCGCCGCCGGCGGTGCGGGCGCCGGCGGCGCGCTGCTGTGCGCGCGCTGCGCGCGGCTGGCGCTGACGGGCAGCCTGTTTGCTTCGAACGCGGCGTGGCAGCGTGGAGGCGCGGTGGCGCTGATGCAGGCGCGCGGCGCCAGTCGCGTGTCGCAGTGCACCTTCACAAACAACACCATCGTGACGGGGCTGCCGGCGGCGGAGGAGGCGCGGCTGGCGACGGCGGCGACGGCGTGGGTGCTGGGCACCCGGCCCGCCTCCGCCAGGGCCATTATGGCAGCAGCGGCGGCACCGCCGCCGCCGCAACGGCAGCAGGCCGCTTCAGCGCCCACCGCAGCCTCTGATGCGGCGCCTTCGTCTGCTCCCAACTCCACGACACTGCCCACGGCGGCGGGGGGCTCTGCGTCCGCCGCCGCTTCTTCGGATGAGTCGCTGGCAACCGACAGCACCGGCATCAACGCGGACGCCGGTGGCGCGATGGCGCTGCTGCTGTCGGTGGAGCTCGAGGTAGCAGACTGCGACTTCGTGTCAAACACGGCACGTTCGGGGGGCGGGCTGTATGCGGCGTGGGACACGGGCGTGCAGCCGTACGGGGCGCTTACGCTGCGGTGCGCCACGTTCGGAGGGAACGCGGCGCGCCGCGGCGCCGGCGGCGCCGTGTTTACACACCAGCCCGCTGCAATGGCGCTGTTGTGCGGAGCTGGCGCGAACCCGGGCTCGGGTGCAGGCGCGAGCGCGAACGGTGTCGGAGGTGGAGGTGCTGGGGGCAATGGCAGCAGCGGCAACAGCGACGGCGGAGGCATGTTGGCGAAGTGTGGCGGCGTCAACGGCACCGCAACCGCCGCTGCCGCCGCGGCGGCAGCGCTGCAAGATGCCGGCAACGTGGACGGCAGCAGCAGTGAGAGCGGCAGCAGCACTGCGGCGGCGGCGGCGGCCGTGGCTGCAGCCGAGGCGGAAGCGGCGGCCTTTGCGCAGGCGCTTGTTGACACTGCCGCTGCGGCCGTGTATGGATACGTGGTGAACGCAACGGCACGCTTAAATGCCAGCAGCGGAAGTGCATCAAACGCCAACGCGACACCGCCGCTGTCATTGCTGTCGCCGCCGCCGCCTCCGTCGCTGATCCCAGACTCATGTGTGCCGACGTGGGTTGGCAATGTAGCCGTCGAGGGCACGGGCCCTGTGCTGGCGTCAAGCGCCTTTAGCATGTTTCTGGATGGCGCCAGCGCCAGCAGCAGCAGCAACGCCGGTAGCGGCAGTAGCACCGGCCCCGGCGGCAGTAGCAACGGCAGTGCTGGCGGCGGCGCGCCGGCGGTGGCGGTGTTGGCGGCTGATGGCGCGCTGGAACTGAATAACATGCAGTCGGACTCGCAGCTGCCTGTGACGATGGCGTTCCTTGACTTTTACGGGTGAGTACCAGAAGATGGGCGAGAGAATAGGAACGAAGCAATGGAGAGGCACGCGCCAGCAGGGCGGTTCCTGCGCGATTGGTTTTCCAAGTACCCCAAGCATTTCAAGTTGCGCACGCCCCGTCCGTGTGTCTGTCGCCCACCCTGCAGGCAACGCGTGTCGGGCGGTGTGGAGGACTCGCGTGTGGCTGTGTCTGTCACCTCCACCCCACCGGTGGTGTCGGGCCAGACGCAGCTGCTCACGGAGGCGGGCGTGGGCCACTTCACAGACCTCAAGGTGAAGAGGCGACCCGGCAGCGCCACCAGACCCCAGACAACACACACACGCACGCACACACACGCACACACACACACACACACATACACGCACACACTGTCTTTGCCTTTGGTTTTCCTTGTGCGCTTTGACAAGCACACACAAACACACACATGCACACAGATACATACACAGATGCATACACGCACACACAGAGGCACTGTACAGGAGCATCACACCGCATCCCTTGCACCGCCCCGCACGTTCCCTTCCCGAGAGCTTTCAACATACATGCACCCCCCTCTCTCCTTGTGCCACCCTAGACCTCACACGCACGCGCTCGCGCCATCGCAGGTCCGCGGCACGCCCGGCGCCTACAACATCTCCTTCCGCGCGGCGGTGCGCGACCGCACCCTGCCGCCACTGGTGATGCAGGTGTGGGGCGTGTGTATGTGTGTGTGTGTGTGTGTATCTGCGCATGCGCAACACAGGCACCGGACTGCCGGCACCGGTACTGGCGGCTGTTAAATGTTTGTGTGAAGATGCTGGTGCTGTGTTGCCTGCGTCAACCCAGCGCTTCGTGTCTCTCCATTGCAACGCCTGCCCCTCCGCCCCACGCCCTCACCCCTCAGTCTCCGCCCCACGCCCTACGCCCCACGCCCTCCTCCAGGTCCGGCTGCGGCCTTGTCTGCTGGGCGAGGTGCGCACACTGGACAACGACAAGTGCATCCGCTGCGCCGCCGCCACCTTCTCGCTCGATCCCACCAACACCTCCTGCGACCTGTGCCCGAACAACGCCGACTGCCCCATGGCCGGACAGGTGTGTCCGCGTCGGCCACCATTTGCCACAAACACCATCACCGCACCGCACTGCACCGCGCCGCGCCGCGTCTTGCTTGCATCCACATAGCAGTGATGCGCTCGCGTGTAGGTGTGGGCGCGTTTCCGCTTGCGCGCCCCCTCAGGAATTACTCTCATGCCAGGGGATCCTCCCATCGTTCTTCTTTCTCCCAATCATCTGGTCTGAACAAACCAAACCACGCGCCACACACACACACACACACACACACACACACACACACACACACACACACACACACACACACACACACACACACACGCACACACTCCCATCTCGCAGGGCCGCGTGCTGCTGCCCGAGGACGGCTACTGGCACAGCAGCCCCTACTCGCCGCAGGTGCACTACTGCCCCTGGTCCGAGGCGTGCTCCTACGGCAACCGCTCCGCACGCCTGCTGGCCTTCCAGATGGCCCTGCCGCGCCTGCCCGTCATCAACGCCAGCAGCAGCCTGTTCAGGCTCCCGCCCGAGGCACTCGCGTACCTGAACAGCGTGCGGCGGGCCGGCGGCGGCGCCAATGGCAGTGGCGGCGGCGGCGGCGGCGACGGCTGGCAGTGGGCTCTGGGCGGCGACTGGGATGCGGGCGTGTGGGTGCTGCGGGCCTTCAACGCCACTTCGGGGTATTCGGACATCCAGTGCGCGCCCAACTACGGAGGTAAGCGATCGTGTGCGTGGGCGGGGTATGTGCGTGCGTAGGCCACGTGTGGCTGTCCTTGCGCTGTGCGGGCGGGCTGGCGGTAGAGGGTTGGTGGCTGGTGGTTGGCGGTTGGTGGTTGGTGGTTATCGTGTGCTCGCGCCTGCTGCTGTGGGGGACCGCTGGATCGCCGTTGGAGCGCACAGCACAGCACACCACAGCACAGCGGGGTAGGCAGCGCTACCCCAGCAACCCCGCTGACCCGTGGGGCGGTTCCTGCTGATTGCGCTCGGCGCCGCGCCTGAACGCGACTTGCCCTGCGGCCTTCAGGCAACCTGTGTGGGCGCTGCAACAAGGGCTATGGCCGCACCGACTTCGGCTCCTGCATCAAGTGTCAGCCGGCGGCGCTCAACCACTTCCTGTACGGCCTCAAGATCGGTCTGACCGTGTTCATGATCTTCATCAGCGTCTACTCCATCCAGACCGACCTGCGAGAGGTACGTGTGTTTATGTGTGTGTGTGTGTATGTGTTCTGAGTGTGTGTGTGTGTGTGTGCGTGTGTGTTTTGTGTGCGTCGTACACGCATCTTACCACAGGCGTTGCCGCCATCCGTCCTGCACGCGTATGCCAAATGTACAACGCTTCAACTTGTCACCGGATGCAACCAACACGAGCATTAGTCACAGAGGCTTGCAAACTTACGAACGCACGGCCTCGGCCTGAAACAGGTTCGGCAGCTGTGGACGCTGCAGCGGCTGAACGAGTCTATGCTTCAAGATAACAAAGACGGCAAGGACAGCGGCCTTGATGACGCACACAGCAAGGACAACACACACCGCACCGACACCAGGACAGTCAGCGGCGCGCCTGGCAGCAGCTGCAACGGCGACGGCACTGGCAACGGTGGCGACGGCGGAGGCGGGGGCGGGGGCGGTGGAGGAGCGGGCGGCGGTGGGGACCAGGGCGGTGGCGGTGGCGGAGGCGCAGCAGCAGGCCTGGCGGTGTTGTCGAGCGGCGCCGCTGGCGGCGATGGGCAGTGCAATCCGCTTGAGAGCGGCCCGTTGTTCGTGTTGGTGGAGGAGGAGGACGCGGCCGCCGCGGCGGCGGGCGGCCCGGAGCAGCGCGTCTTGCTGGACACTGCGGCGCCATCCGCCACCGCCAGCGCCGGCGCTGTGGCCGGTGCCGCTGCGGCGCCATCCGCCACCGCCGCCGCCGCCGGCGCTGTGGCCGGTGCCGCTGCGGCGCCAGCCGCCGCCGCCGCCGCCGCCGGCGCTGTGGCCGGTGCCGCTGCGGCGCCAGCCGCCGCCGGCGCCGCCGCCGGCGCTGTGGCCGGTGCCGCTGCGGCCGCAGCCGGCATCGCAGCAGCGCGGCTGCCGACACGGCCGCAGAGCCCGCGCCTGCTACTGGACACCATGGACGACGAGGAGGGCGCCCAACACAGGCGGGTCGGGGAGGCGGAAGCAGAAGCAGACGCGAGCTCTGCCGACGCGCCTCAGCGCTCCAGCCGGCCCGCCGAGTCGTTTCGGCTGATGCGGCTTCAGGGGCCCAGCGCCGCCGAGCCGCAGGGCTCAGGGCCCGTCACCTCCCCATCACGTAACGGCAACCACCTGTTCTTGGGGCCCTCAGCTGTCACCGTTGACGGCGTGGCCGACGGCTTGCCCTGCGGCAGCGACGGCAGTGACGGCGACGCCGCCAGTGTGTTTGAGCTGCCGCCGGTGGACACGCCTGGAGGCGTGGGCCGTGGCGACGGCGGCGGCGGGCGGCGCGTCGCGCCGTGGCTGCTCGACACGCCCAGCCAGGCATCTATCTGCTCTCTGGCGGCAGGCATGCCGTCGTTCCAAACCGCCTCGGCCGCCGGCCTGCCGCCCGCTGCCGTGGTGGGCGCGGAGTCAGGGCTTCTTGCCGGCGGCGCCGGCCGCGGCGGCGGCGCCGGCGGCGGTGGCCGTGGCGGCGGCGTCGCCATCGGCATCCGGTCGTACAGCCTGGGTCGTTGCGGCAGCCCTGACGGCGCTGACTCTGTGGCCGGAGCCGAGGCCGCCCCAGCCACCGGCTCCTCTGCAGGTCTGCTCGTGACACTGCCGTGGCGCCAGTCGGAGGGCAGCGAGCGCAGCCCGGGCGGCTTCGGCGGCGCGCAGCCCCGGCTCGTGCCGGCCACGTCGCGACTGCTGGCGGCGAGGGCGGCCGACGCGGCGGCGAGCCCGCCGGCCGCTGACAGCGGTGGGCGCCTTGCCGGCGGCACCAGCCGCCGCGCTCTGGTGCGGTTTGCCAGCTCGGGCCACAGAGCGGAGAGGGCGGCGGCCGCCGCCGCCGCCGCGGCGGCGGCGACGGCGGTTACGTACCGGGCCGGCGGCGGCGGCGGCGGTGTTGGGGCTGGTGGCGGCGGCTCGAGCCGGCTCTCGCGCGCCATGTCCGCCGCCAGCGTCTGCAGGAGCCGCAGCACCGAAGAGCTGCTGGAGCCGCGGGCGGAGGCCCTGACGGCGGCACCGCCGGGTATGCATTCGCAGGTGGAAGATCTTGGGCGGCTGCGGCTGGCTGGCGGCAATGTGGGAGGGACGATTGTGGAGGACGCCGACGAGGAGGCGGGCCTGCCCGCCTGCGCCGCTGCAGAAGGCGACATCGCCACAGCCGCCGCCGCCGCCGCCACTGCCGGGCCCCGCCGTACGCTGATGCGCTTCTACAGCAGCGGCCGCCGTGCGGAGCGGGCGGCGGCGGCCGCGGAGGCGTTCATGCACCATTTGGACGCTCTTGGCGCCAATGGCGGCGGCGGTGACGGCGGTGGTACCGTCGGTTTGCGCCGCTCAGCGCGCCTCGCCCGCGGCACGTCCGCCGCCGGCGTTGAGGTCAACGCCAGCGGCTGGGTCGGCGAAATGGTGGCGCCTGATGGGGAGCCGCGAGCCGCCGCCACAGCCGCGATGGCCGGCGGCCAGCTGGCGGCGCTCGGTGGCGGCGGGGGTGTGGCAGCACGTGTGCACACGGGCAGCGGGGAACGGTTGCAGCTGCTGCCGCGCGGCCTTGGCGCAGTTTTGGCGGAGACACGGGCGGCAGGGATGCTGCAGCGTGCCTACTCAGCTGGCCGGGTCGAGCCCAGCACCAGCGGCGGCATGGATGCAGCGACGGGGCACGGGGCCACAGCTGGCTCTGTATATGGCGCTGTGCGGCTAGTCGGCGGCGCTGATGCAGGGTTGGAAGTCAGAGCCGCGGATGCAGCCGGTGTGGCGGCCGCAGCTGGGGCCCTGGAGGACCCCGGTTGCCCCATACGCCACTTGCCGCGCTCGCTCGAGCTGGGCGCCGCGGAATGGGCTGCTGCGGCAGAGGAGGACGGAGCTGGCCCGGCGCCGCCGTCCTCCGACAGCAGCACCGGCCGGGGGCTGCCGCGCCGGTCGCGCGTGTCTGACCCGGCTGCTGCTGCCGGCGGCAGCAGCAGCAGCACCGGCCGCGGTGGCCGCGGCAGCGGCGACGTGCCTGAGCAACATGCCTACTACGGCCATCCCCCGAACAGCGGCAGTAGCACCAACGCCATGCGACCAGGCACGCCGACGTTCTCTAGAAGCTATACCGGCACGCACACGCCATTGACCACCCAGCAGTCACTGACGCCAGACTCGTGTCCGGACACGGAGACGGCTGTAGCAGCAGGCGCGCCGGGGGCAGTGGCGGCTGTAGCACGCGCGGCCGGTGGCGGTGGTGGTATTGGCAACCTGGCTTCCTTGTCGACCGGCGCCAGTCTCCTTGCAGATGGCCCGTCCATTGGGGACCAGTCCTTCGCTAGTTCAACAGCGGCGGCAGGTGCAGGGCCGGGAGGAGTGGCGGCGGTAGCCGCCGCAGCCAACGCTGTAGCAGCTGCGGCGGCGGGCACAGGCCGAGTGGCGGCGGAGCCGCACATCGTCTACCTCGACGGCGGCGGTGGCGGCGGCGGCGGCTTGCAACCGGCTCTTGCTACAGCTTCTGTCGAAGTCGGAGTTAGAACCGGAGCTGCCAGCAGAGAATTCGCTGGGGCCGCAGCCGGGGCCGATGCCAGCAGCCGCTTCATCCGCCGCAGCAATGCGCCACGCGCACTGCTTACGCCGCCGCCGCGGCCGCCGCCAGGCGTGGCGCAGGCCGCCGCCGCCGCCGGTAACGGCGATGTTGATGATGACGCCGTGGCCTTTATCTGCAGCGATGCTGAGGAGGAGGGAGGAGAGCAAGGACACATGGTAGGCATGCAGGGACACGAGCGGCTGATGCAGCAGCAGCAGCAGCAGCAGCAGCAGCAGCAGCAGCAGCAGCAGCAGCAGCAGCAGCAGCGGTGGCAGCGGCCGGGCGATGTGTTTGCTGAGCCGCTGTTGTTAAGCTCGGGGGCGGGGCTGCTGGCAGAGACGCCCACGACGTCGGCTCGGCAGCCGCGTGCACCCGACTCGAGCCACTTCCTTTCCTCCTCTGGCGGCACCAACGCCACGTCACCCCGGCAGGAGGGCGGCCCAGCGGCTGGTGGCACCGGCGGCGTGCCGTTGCGCGCGCCTTGGGAGGTGCTTGCCGATGACCGGCCGGCTGCCGTCCCTGCTGCCTGCGCTGCTGTTGTTGGTGGTGCTGCTGCTGGTGGTGTTGGGGCTGCTCGTGTGTCGGTGGCGCAGCCGGTGCCGGCGGCGGCTTCCGGCGAGATGTCTCGCGAGCTGATGCTGTGGCATCAGCAGCTGCAGCTGGAGCAACAGCAGCAGCAGCAGCAGCAGCAGCAGCAGCAGCAGCAGCAGCTGGAGCTGGAGCAGCAGCAGCAGCAGCAGCAGCAACAACAACAGCTGCAGCAGCAGTGGAGCGTCGCGGCGGAGCAGTCGGCACCGGACCACGACCTGACACGGGGGCCCGAGCGCCCGTCACCGCCAGCACGCCGCAAGCGCCCGGCTGCTCAGATCTACGGCGTCCTTCTCAAGGGGTCGGCGGACGACAAGAATGAAACACAAGCGAGCGACACCGGCGGGGGCCACGCCTACGCCGCCGCTGGCAGCAGGAGCACAGGCGGCGGCGCCGCCGCCTTGAGCTCGGGGCGCGGCCCTGTCATTCACAGTGAGGGCGGCAGGCGCCAGCTTCCCGACCACTCGCATGGGGCACCGCCCGTGCCCGTCCGCGCCCAGACCCTGGCCGCCACGACGGCAGCAGCACCAGCACCGGCACCACCCGCACCAACAGCTTGGTCGCCCCGGTCAGCTGCGGCCGCACCAGCACCAGCAACAGCAGCAACAGCAGCAGCAGCGTCAGCATCAGCCAGCACCGCCGGCACGCCGCGAAGGCTCTTCGTCCCGGCGGCGCCCGCGGCGGAGCCGTTCTCGGCCGCTGCGGCCGGTCCTACCACCACCACCAGCACCACCAGCACAACCACCACCACCACCACCACCAGTAACGGCACCGCACCGGGCCAACCCTTCCTCAGCCTGTCCACCATTCTCGCGCGTTCTCCCTCGCTGAGCCCCGGCGCACATGGCGCCGCCGCATCGACAGGCGCTGCAGCTGCCCCGCCCTCGAGGCTGCTGCTGGCGGCGACGCCCGCGGCAGGCATGCCAGGCCTGAGCCCGGAGGGCCGCGCTTCTGCCGGTGGCGGTGGCGGCGGCGGTGGCAATAGCGGTGGCGGCGGCGGTGGCAGTAGCGGCGGCGGCGGCAGCAGCAGTCTGCCGGAGCGCCTGCGCGCAACACTGCACACGCTGTCGTCGCTCCGCGAGGGCATTGGCACCAGCAGAGGCGGCGGCGGCAGGGTTGTGGTGGTGTCTCACAATCCCCTCTTTGGAGAGGAGCAGGCAGAGGCGCCGCCGCAGCTGCAGCCGACAGGTAGGCGCGGGCGCATGCCGGCCCCGCCCGCGGCGCCCCTGCCGCCGGCGCCCGCGCCGCCACCGGTGGCAGTGCCCGCTCCCGCGCCCGCGCCCGCCGCCGCCAGCGCTTCGGCCTGGCCGCTGGCGATTCTGACCAGCGCACGCACACAGCTGAACGCCGCCGTAGCCGCCGTCACCGCCGTCACCGGCGCCCGCAACACTGCCAGTAACGGCAACGGGGGAGGAGGAGGAGGCGCTCTGCCTCCGCTGCTGGGCCGTGCTGGCGAGACTGGAGCTTCCACGCTTCCCGCGTCTACCGCGGCCCAAGACGGCAGTAGCCGCATTCTGCAGCCAGCTACTGCCGATGCCACTGCCGGTGCTACTGCCACCGCCAGCGCTGCTGCGGCATCCACGGACGCCACAGCAGGCGGCGGCCCGCAAGGCGGTCGTGTCATGCGGGCCCCGCCGCCGCCGCCACTGCGCATGCCCACCCTGGAACACAGCGGCAACGGCAGCAGCCGGCGCGGCAGCGTCCGCGCCAGCAGCCCCGGCAGCGGCCTCAGCGGCCTCAGCGGGCTCGCATCGCCTGCAGCCCTGTCGCGCTCTCAGTCTCCAGGAGGCGCGATGGCGGCGGCAGCGGCCGCGGCTCCAGTGCCGTCGCCGACGGGGTCGAGGCGCCGCGTGTCGTTCCGCCTGCGCCCTGCTTCCCCGGCAGCCGCCGACTCAGGCGCCCACGCCAACGCTGGGCAGCAGTCTGCAGAGGGCGCCGCCGCTGCTACTGCTGCTACTGCTGCAACTGCTGCTACTGCTGCTGACGTCGGCTCGAGCCGGCGCATGCCGCCGCCGCTGCCGCCGCTACCGCCGTCGCTTTCCCTTTCACGCAAGGCCGGCTCCCGCCGCCAATCCTCCACCACCGCTGTCGGCGACGGCGGCGCCGCCGCTGTAAGGCCGCCGTCGCCGTCGTCGCCGCCCGCGGAGGTGCGCCGCGGCTTCCGACGGCCGCCGCCCCTCCAGAAGGTCCCCTCCTCCTCCGTCACCCCCTCCTCAGGCCCCTCGCCGGCAGGCGGCGCCCGCACGCCGCCGCCGCCGCCGCGCGCGCGCAGCGCCCACCGCGCCGACAGCATGCGGCGTGGGCAGCAGCAGCAGCAGCCGGGCGACCAGCGGCGGTCACATGCGTCGCAGCTACAGCCGCCGGAGCAGCCGCAGAAGCGGCGCCGCAGCCGGGAGCCGCTGCCGGGCCAGAGCCCGCCGGCGTTGGGCGCGGTAGGGCCTTCGCCCCGGCGCTTTGACAGCGCCTCCCTGAAGACGCCGGGCGGCGGCCCCGCCGCCATCGGCGGCGGCGGCGGCCACGTCAGGCTGCTGTCGCCGGCCCGGAGCGTGCGGCGCAAGCCAGGCTGCGTGCCGACGTACAGCACTGTCATCAAGATCTTTGTGTCGTACACACAGGTCAGCTTTACGTCTTGTGTCTTCTGGAGTGCTTGTATGTATGTCCTGCGGTATGATGCCGAAACGGCGCAACGCCTGATTGTGGCAAAGTGCCATGTTGCATGTCATCCTGACTGCCTGTGAGCCCGGCCCGCCAACTGCCACCTGCCAAGTACCGTAGCGTACCGTGGCCCTGCTGTACATACCTATCCGCACTCCACACCATCCTAACTACATGCATACACACCTTCTTGTGTGCTGCATTAACACGCACACGCATGTAACAACTCCCGACAGGTGCTGTCCATCACGCGCAAGGTTTCGCTGCAGTGGCCGGCGGCGGTGCGCGAGTTCCTCGCGGTCACGAACAGCCTGTCCTACTCGGTGTCGTCCTTCATCTCGCTGGACTGCTCCCTCGACCACACCTCCGCAGTGCCGGTGTCGGTGCAGGTGCGGCGGTGGCGTACCCCTCGGTGGGGCTGTGCTTATTGGTGGTGTGCTCGCTTGCTCGCTCGCTCAACTGCACTCGTGCTGTAAGCCGCCCTTGTGCTCGTCATTACCTAACACCGCACAAAACCACAAAACACCTCAAAACATCTCAAAACACTTTCAAAACACTTTCAAAACACTTTCAAACATGCAGCGCACCATCATCTCGCTGTCGGTGCCGCTGATGCTGGCGCTGCTGGCGTGGCTGCTGTGGACGGCGCTGTACTTCCGTCTGAAGGCCCGCAAGGTGGGCCGTGGGGCGGAGGAGGGGAGAGACACAGGAGAGCCGCACTCTGCATGGACCGCACACCGCTCCCCGTGTGTGTATGCACGTGAACGGCGCCTGCTGCCGCACCCTGCCGCACCCTGTCGCACCTAAAACCAAACTTCAAACCCCAAACTATAAACTACCAATATCTACATTTACCATCCGCTGACGCCAGAATGCCCCATGCCGCCTGCTCGCCGCGCCCGCAGGCCGTTGTGCCCAGTTACGGCCGCTACATGAACACGCGCTTCGTCATCACCCTCATCGTCATCACCTTCTACTGCTACCCCGGCGTCACCGACATGCTGCTCTCCATCTTCTCCTGCCCGCGACTCGACACCGGCGGCGCAGCCACGCCGTACGGCGCCGCGGCACGTGCCGTGGGCACGTTCTGGGCTGAGGACTACGACCTGGAGTGTTTCAAGGGCGTGCACAACTTCCTGGCGATGGCTCTGGCGCTGCCGCTGGTGGTGGTGTTCAGTCTGGGCGTGCCGGCAGCCAGCGCGTTGTTCCTGTGGTACAACAGGGACAGGCTGGAGGTGAGGAGGGGAAGGGGAAGGGGAAGGGGAAGGGGAGGGGGAAGGGGAGGGGGAGGGGAAGGGGAAGGGGAAGGGGAAGGGGAAGGGGAAGGGGAAGGGGAAGGGTTGTATGTACCAGCCCAAAGTAGGGGGATGGGAAGGGACGGTGAACGCTCTCCACAGAGGGGGCTTGGCCGGGGCTTGCTGCTTCAGCTGGTACCCACAGCGCCGAGCCCGGGGCCCAGCCGCATCCGCACTCGGCGCTTGCGCCGCGTTGCCGTGCCATGCCCTATTCCGTATTCCGTGCTGTGCTGACATTCAAAAGTGTGTCGCCCGCGGCCCCGCCGCCTTCCCCACCCCCACTTTACTTGCTGTCCCCTGATTCCCCTGCTGCTTGTATCCTGTTCCAAACGTTTTTTACCTTGCCACCCTCACAGAACGACCCGGCCTTTGCTGCCAAGTACGGATTCGTGTTCGGCGAGTACCGGCCGCAGTACTTCTACTGGGAGTCCATCATCATGTGAGTTTGTTGGATCCGAGATACGGTACAAGCGGTGATGGGGGTCATGCCGAGCAAGGGGCCGCCCGCCGTGGGCTGGAGGAGCCACGCAGACATACCCAGGGGGCGTGGGCGTCCGTGCCGCTTCACGCGGCCCCTGGCCCTGCATGCCGTATGAGGGCCTGGCACCTGGCAATGTTTCTCCATTTCAATCCGTACACAATCACTGGATGTCGGCACGTCATACAGTCATACTCCAGTCTCGTGGTACTCACTCCCGTCTTGCATGGGCGGCTAACCCCCTCTCCCCACACCCCACACCCCTCGCGCCGCGTGTGCCACACACACACAGGCTGCGCAAGCTGGTCATGGTGGTGGTGATTGTGTATGTGGGATACATCGGCGTGGGCGTGCAGGTGAGGCCACGGCAGCAGCAGCAGCGGGGGACGGGGAGGCAGCGGGCGGCGGGCCATGCGGACGTGCGGCAGACAGGCTGCAGCAGCGGGCATGCGGGCGGGGGCTGACAGGCCGTGGGGGTGCAGGACCCTACACACAGCAACCCAACGCACACACCACGCAGCGCCCATCGCGCCCATTCTCAACCGCCTCTCAACGCCGACGCCTCGCCTGCTCTCCAACCCAACCCTCCCCTCCCCTCCCTCCCCTCCGCCCCGGTGCCAATGTGCCTGGCTGCAACCTCGCTTGTCCTTGATTGGTCATGAACATGAATGCAATTCCCCCAACTTCTTGAATACTCACGAATGCAACTTTCCCTCCCCCTCCCCGTCAGGTGCTGGTGGCCCTGGGCGTGCTGATGCTGGCCACTGTGATGCAGCTGCTGTGCCGGCCCTTCCGCGAGCCCGCCATGAACGACCTGGAGCGGCTCAGCCTCTACTCCACCTGCTCCACACTCTACCTCTCGCTGTTCCTGTACGTGGAGGGCGTGTCGGAGGTGAGGGGGGGAGGTGGGGAGGAGGTGGTGGGGAGGGGGGGGGGGGTGAGGAGGGGGGGGCGATGAGAAGGGCGGTAAGTACCAGCCGAAACTAAACCAAACCGGGACGGGGCAAGGGGCCAAGGTGTGTTGGGGGGTGTGGGAGGGTGCAGGAGGCGGCGTTGGGGGTGGAGGATGCCGAGGTGGAGGTGGGAGCGAAGCCAATCCAACAGAAGCGGATGCAGAGGCTGCGATGATGGCGTGTTGGAATGATCAAGGAGTGCGTGTGGGCCTCTTACTGGTGACAAGCCCGGCTATCTATACCACAACAAAAATGTGCTCCTGCAGGCCGGCCGCATAGTGTTGAGCTGCATGCTGTTGGGCGGCAACAGTCTGGTGGCCGCCTTCTTCACCTACTGCCTTGGCCGGGAGGTGCGGCGGCACACCATCGCCGAGTACGACATGGACGGAGACGGCAGGCTGAGCTGGGCCGAGTGGGAGGTGATGGTGCTGGTGAGGCGGGGAGCGTGGGGTTGGGGGATGGGGGATGGGGGGTGGCGGAGTGCGTGGGGTGAAGTGGGTTGGGTTCGTGCGTGTCTTTGGGGGCGCCTGGCGGCGTGAGACGGCGGTGCCGCACGGCCTGGTCTCCCCTGTGTGGAGTCCGTCATCGATCATGCGTGCACGTGTGCTGTGTGTGCCCCCATATGGCTGGGTTGTGCGTGTGACCCATTGCCCGCGCCACAAAACCCGCATGTATAAAGCCTCCGCCCCTCCATCGTGCCTGGCTACGACTTTGCTTCTTCTTACTGAAATACGATGTGTATACACCCCCCCTTCGCGCTGCTGCTGTGTAGACCAAGCTCGGGGAGAACTGGTTCGGGCACGGGGTGTTGGGTCTGGCGCGGGCTGTGCGTGCCGGCGTGCATCTGGCGCGGCGCGTGCTGGGCCGCTCGGTGCGCAGCAGCGCCCGCGCCGTGGCCCGTGTGGCGTCTGGCAGGTGGGACACACGCGGGGGCTGGGCTGGGCTGGGCTGGAGCTGGGCTGGGTTGGAGCTGCAGTTTCGTGTTGAGCGCCCGCCCGTTGCGGGCCCTGCTGGCACATGGTAGACATCTCGTCTAGCGGTAATGCGGTCAGCTTACATTGGCAGAAGGGCTGGGTGACTGAAGAGAAGGACACCGGTAGTGACTTGAGATGAGGACAGGAGTTGGGTTGCCAGCAGTTCCTTTGTTTCGTTACTGGCGGCGTGACACTCGCCCGTAAGTGGAGTTCTACTTGGCAATATGTTTCTCAACCCGCTCCCACGCCCCACCCCCACACCACACCTGCTGTCTACTTCGCTACACTTCTCTGTGCCCATCCTTGCAACCCCCACTTCTCTGCACCAATCTTTGCAACCCCCAATGGCTACAACTCGCGTCTTCTTGATTGATTATGCACGTAACCCCCCACAGGCCGCTCTTCCCACAAGACAGCTCCCGCGGCTCGCGGGGCTTTGGCGGCGACGCCTCCCTCGCCAGCACCTCACGCACATCAGTCTTGCGCCGAGCCTCCACGCGCTCCTCCACCACCACCACCACCACCACCACCGCCACCGCCACCAGCAGCGGCGGCGCGTCCCGCGCCAGGCACTCGCTGCTGCTGCATCACCAGCAGCCGTCGCCGTCAGCCGCCTCGGCGCGCACAGCGGTGGTAACGACCGCGCCGAGCCACAGCAGCAGCGCCGGAGGCGGCGGCGGCGGTGGCGGCAGCAGCCTCCGGCTCTCAGGGCTCCTGCCGTTCCGCGTCAGTGGGCTGAGCGGCAGGGAGCAGAAGCCGCAGCCTCTAGCGCAGCCGCCCGCGCCACAAAGCGGTGACTCGTCACAGCAGCAGCAGCCACAGCCGCTGTTGCGGACAGCAACCCCACCGCCGGCTGCCAGCACTGGCAGCGTAGCCAGCGGGAGTGGCATGAGCAGCCGCGCGGCGAGCGGGCGGCCGGGGGTGCCGCGGGAGCCGGTGTGATGATAGGAGTTGTAGCCGTGAAGGGAGTGTTGGCGAGGGTGGAGCTACCCTCTTGGGGCCACACGAAACCCTGCAGATCTCGCAAGGAGGAACAGAGCTGCTTGGGCTTCGTGGCCAGCACGTTTTGTTGTGCTTGCGGCATTGGGTTTTGTGCGGTTCAAGGACCGGACTTCTCGAGCGGGAAGCAGGGGGCGGCGGGTCTGCCTGTTAGGCACGGATTTTGATTGCGGCGCGTGGGGGTCCACGCGACCGGTGAATGCGTTGGTACAAGCTGTGAATATGGGGGAGGGAGTACAGGCGCGCTTTTGCAGTAGGACGGTTAACCGTTTCGGACGAACTGGATATGATTGTGTGGGCTGTGTTGAGCGGGTTTGTGTTTTGGTGTCACGCTTGCGATCATGGGAGGCTGAAGCAATGCGGCACAGTCCATGAGATTGAAATGATTGTGGGCATTCCCTCGTTGATTTGTGGGGAAGGTTATGAGCTCAAGGAAAAAGGTGGCATTTGAAAGGCGAAGTTTTGTGGGACAGGTCCGGACAGTCCGCAGCAGTGGACAAGGGACAAAACCCGCTTCTCCCCAACGGAACAACTGCTTAATTTTAACTCACCATGTGCTTGTGGGAGTACGCTTCGTTAACCTGCTGAACCCTGTCCTGAAAATCATGGCGTGTGCGAATGTCGTCGTGCCAATGCTGTTGCTTCTTGCCGTGCTTGTTCACAGCAACTCCTGCGGGGCCCCACTTGTGACGGCGGTCCTTAGGTGTGTACAATGTCCCGGCGTTGCGGTTGCAGCCGCTGCCTATTGTTCTTCTTGTTGCATACATGCATGTAATCAGAACCTTTTGGTACATATGATATCGACGAACACTAATGCCACTGGGCGTTTCATGCATCCAATTTGTTCGTTTTGCCGCAACGCCGCCCCCAGTGTGCTTGACACTGGTGTGGAAGACTAGTGAGAAGGGAGAAGGGAGGTAAAGCGAGAAGGCGGAAGGAGGAGAAGCGGGCCCCAGGACTAGAGTTTGTAGTAGCGCGCTGCGGTTTGGTACCGTTGTTTGGCGTCTTATGCAATCATGCGGGTGGGAATTTCCAGTGTATATGTGCTGTCACGATGTGCGTTTTTTGTGCCATGCAGAGTGTGGCCTGGGCGAGGCTGGGATTGTGATAGGATGCGCGAGCATGTTGGGGTCAGGTGGGGTTTCCCCGCATGGGATTCGGAGTCAATGGAAATGGCGCGCAGCTAGCTGCAATGGATTAGGTGGATTCATCATGCAAGGCAATAATGTTTGGAGTGCGATGTCGGAAGCAAACAGAACGTGCGGGCACCGCTTGGTGCGTTCAATTGTTGGGGTGCTTGATGACCCAGCTTGAGGGACTGCTGTTGCTTGAAAAGGACTTGCTGCTTCTTCCGGCAAGCAAGGGCCAGGACAAGGGGCGCGTGTGATGCAATGTGAGGACACTGGGGTGGAGGTCGGGTGCGGGCGAACCTGCGACAGACTTGCCAGGGAGTACAAGCATTGGGGGGCCAGAGCTGAACAAGCTGAGAGGGAGGAGGTGAGGGAGGAGGAGGCGAGGGAGGAGGCGAGAGGACGGGGGGAGGAGGCGAACAGGGCAGAACAAGCGGCAACGGAGATGGCGCACAGTGGTGCTTGCGATGTCTGTGGGTAGTGACTGTCAAGCTGACAGATTAGAACAGAGTGCGCGGTAGGACAGGTTGGCCCAGAGTTGGCTGACCTTTCTCGTTTGTTTGCATGCGTTTAAGAACCTTTGGCCTGTGGGCGACAACGCCCGTGCGACGGCCCAAGCTTGCAGGACAGTAGTGCCTGCGACACAACCTAACGCAATTGATTGTCGGCGGATTCGGGGCTGCTGCCCTATCTAATGTCCTACTCATCTGAGCCTTGTGCAAGTGTATGCGGTGAGCGTGGCGTGTTACTTGCAAAACGTATGCTAGGCCTCACGACTAGGCCTAGACCAAAGGCATTCTTGTTGCTGAGCGTGCGAAGGCTGCGATGGCGAACGCCGCGCGTGCCCCGAGTCTGTCTGCGAGTGACTGTCCGTGGGCCAGCGCGGGCGAGGGCTGTAAGAGAGAAAAATGACTGCAGGCTTCAAGGTTGGCTTTCATTAACAGCGTTGGCGGCTTGGCGCGCGCGTGCAGTTGTGGCCGGCAGTGATAGGGGCGACTCTACCCGTTGCCACACCAAGTTTTGCAACAGCAGCTGTTCCGCCGCCAAACACCAATGTCCGTCCCTTTGCCAGCGCACCGAGCGCAGCCATCGCGTATTGGACCGCACGTGCAGAGGATTAAACAAGGCTGGGTGCACCGAGCATTTGTACTGCACGTGCCGCCAGCCACCATCACCGTTCCATTTCCACTGCACGTGACGCCTGGCCACCACCACCGTCCTAGGAGTGGTGCCGGAAACCGCTGAGCTACTACGCGTGACAACTGCAGCACAACAAGTCAAACTGCCAAAACCACATCCGACACGCAAACCGACTGCTACCCCGCCTCCCCCCCGGAGTACCCTGCTAGCGGTGTCCTCATGCGTCAGCCAGCCTGGCCAATGGCCGACACGCCCCTGCCGGCCTGCCCTAGGGCGCCGGGCCGCACGCCTGCTTGTGCCCCGCCCGCCAGTGCGCCACCTGGCACCCCCGGCAGCAGTACACTGCCGCGCCGCCGCAGCCGCCACACGCCTTGAGCGGCCGCTCCGCCTCGCAGTCGCCCTCCAGCACCACACAGGCTGGGTTGGAGCACAGCCGCGGCAGCTGCAGCGCCCTGCCAGCCTCGCTCAGCGGCAGCAGCACCGCCCGCCCACCCGGCAGCGCAAGCGCCCACTGCGCCCGCCCGGCCCACACAGCCACCCGCATCTCGGCCACCAGGCCGCCCCAGGCAGCCTCATCTCCGCTGCCCATGCCCTTGGCCCAATCCACGAGCTTCATAAAGGGTTCGCCGCACTGGCGTCCTACTCCTGATGGCAAGTCGTTGGCCGCGACGTCATCTCGCACAGCTTCCAGGTAGGCCACCCACGGCTCCTCGCAGTCGCCCGCCACCACCCACGCCCGCCACTCCTCGGGCGCGAGCGCGGCGTAGGCCACGCACGCCTCCGCGACCAGCCATGCCGACGCGGCGCGGGCAGCCGCGTCGGCCCCCCCTCGGCGCACCGCATTGTGGGCGCGCAGCCCGGACTGCAGCTGCTGCGCCGCGCACAGGTCGTGCAGCACGAAGCGGCGCACCTCGGGGTCTAAGTCCCACTCCTGCCCATCCGGCGTGCTGGTTCGGGTGCCGGCGCCGGTGCTGCTGGGGATGGCGCCGGTGCTGCTGGGGATGGCGCCGGTGCTACTGGGGATGGCGCCGGTGCTGCTGGGGATGGCGCCGCCCGCGGCGCCGGAGGAGCTTGCGCCGCCACCGTTGCCGCTCCTGATGCCATGTTCAATGAGCATCGTCACCCAGCCCAAGCAACACCTCTCGTTCACGCAGAAGGGCGACGCCTCAGCCGTTGAACTGGGGCACGGGCACGCCGCAAACTGCCGCGTGCTGCGGCGGGTGTGCTCGGCCAGGGCGGGCAGCCACTCCCGCACCATCAGCGCCGTGACTGCCACCATGCGCTCCGATGTCATCACCCGGCGCAGGCACGCGCTTGACTCCTGTGCCATGTCCACTGCTGCTGAAGGGCCCTCCGTGCCTGCCCGCGCAGCATACGGCATCAGCGCCGGTGCGCAATGAGCGGTGGCCTCCGCCGCAGTGTGACGCGCCATGCTATAGCAGCACGCAAGTGCCCCCAGAGTCAGCCGCTGAACTGCATGTGTGCTGCTGCCGGGCCTCGTGCACATCTCTTTTCCATTTGCACGGCGCAGGACTTTGCCTAGCGTGGCCACCAGCGACGCAGCCTCCCGCGCGGGCGCGGTCGCCAGGAGCCACACCAGCACTTCCAGGCGCCCGTGCAGAAAGCTAGCGAGCTGGTCTGCCACGCCGTTGTAGACGCCGTGCGGGTCATCACGCGCGGCGCGGCGGAACGCATTCTCCACCAGCTCAGGCAGCAGCCCCCCCGCCCGCAGCCCCGCCCGCAGCCCGGCACAGTACGGCGACACCAGGCGCTGCTCCCGCTGCTCCTGCTCCCGCTGCAGCGCGGGCGCTGGAGTCGTAGTACCGCTGCCCGCGGCCCCGGCGGCCACCGCCTCGCCGTTGCCCGATGAGCCTCGCGCCGCCTGCGAGCTGCCCGAGGGTTCCGTCAGCAGCTCGGCGGCCTTCGGCCAGGAGGCGGCCTCGCTCGTCAGTGACGTGTGCACCTGCCGCAGGCCGTGGTCCAGCAGGCCCTGCAGCCTCGCCGACACGTCCAAAGTCGCGCCGCCCAGCCCGTGACGCAGCAGCAGCGACAGCTGCCGCCACAACCGGTCGGCCGCCGCAGCGGCGATCGGCGCGCGCGTGACCACGCCCAGGCTGCAAGGGATATCCAAGTTGCAAGCATCCGGCAAGCACGAAAATGTGAGCATAAGCGCATGCCAGCCGGTAGCCACATGTCCCTCCGCTGGCAGCAGGCCGCGCACCGGGGCACGCGGCAACCACTGCTGCCCCTCAGCGCAGCTGCTGCCTGCGCTGCCCAGGGCCGCCCACGCCTTCGCGAACGCATCCCCCGCCGCTGCCTCCGCCTCCGCGTCCGCGTCCCAGCCTGACCACCCTTGCCGCAGGGCAGCATGGTACGCAGCGGATGCCGCCGCCAGGTCCCCTACCCGCAGGCCAATGTCCAGGGTCGCACGCAGCGGCAGTGCAGTGCTCTGCAGCTGCAGCTTGTCCGCGGCCGCAGCCTGCCGCCTGCCTTGCGCATCCTGCTGTGGAGACACCTGGGCGCAGCGGTCCTTCTCAAGGGCGTCCGCTGATCGCGGCAGCCGGGCCGTGTGCACCAGCAGCTCAACGCCTAGGTCGGCATCAAGATGCCAGGGCGCAGATCCTGCTGCTGCAGCCATTGCAGAAGAGCCCCCCGCTGCGCCGCCGCTGCCGCTTGCGCTCTGCGCATTACAGCTGCTCGACCACAGTGCGGCGAGCAGCTCCGCCGGCGCGCCGTAGCTGCGGCCGCCGTCGGTCGCGCGCAACGCCGCCAAGCCCAGGGACAGGGTGCAGTAGTGCACGCAGGGCCCGGTGATGAGGCGGGCGGCGATGTGGTGCAGGCGGTTGATGACGGCGGCGGCGTCATCCGCTGGCAGCAGGAGCTTCATGGCCTCGTGCTCGTTGAACAAGGACGTCGTTGCGGACATGCTGCGGGGCACGCACACGTGGGTAATGTGGACAAAAATCCAGTTCAGAGCTCAGAATCGTACCAACAGCCGTTTTAGTAGAAGAATACAGCTTGGGGGCGTGCTTTGCGGTTTCGATTCGGCCTCGGTTACACACCAGTACAAACCAGTGCTAAATTGTCCTTGAGTGAAGGACATACCACCATCGTACGTGTCCGACTGTGCCGACACGGTGCGCCTCCTCTAGCTAGTCCGGCCCCTCTGGTCCGCCTCGTCTAGTCCGTCCCAGTAAACCCAGACAGCTTACCTTGTGACCACGCCCACCCAGGCATTGACATTGCCCTCAACTAGGCGTGTGTAGATAGGCATTGCAGCTGATGGTGGTGACGACGACAGCGCCGGCATTACCGCCATCAGCAGCCGCGCCTGCTGCTCCACCACGCCGCTGTCTGCCAGCGCGGTCAGCAGCTCCGGCGCGTACTGCCTGTTCGTGTGTGCGTGACGTTGGATGGGGCCGGCGTGACGCGTAGGTATGGCAGGTTGGGGGCAGAGACGCAGCAGAGCGGGGGTAGTTGACCCACATCAATGCAGAGGTCGCTGACCCACATCAATGCAAGGAAGCTAGCTGCTCGGGCAGGCTGGCGCCGTGCGTATGTAGGTAGGCAGATTGGGTTAGGCAGATTGGGGCATTTGCTTCTCTGGCAGTAAGTAGGTGGGATAGCACGGTGTGCTTGTGCGCGATCGAACCAACGCACCCGAAGAAGTCAGCTAGGCACAGCAGTTGAGCGGGCCGCTTGTTGCCGCCGCCGCCGCGACTGCCGCTTGCACCGTCCCACGCGGACCCGGCCACCGCTGCTGGCAGCCCGCCCTCCACCACCAGCTTCAGGAATTCGGTCAGCACGGCGAGGCAGCGACAAGAGATTTGGGTGCCCAGCACGCAGCACATGAGCGCACTGTGTAGATTTCGGCGTGTGAAGGCGCCGCCTCTGCTGGTATTGCCGCTGCTGACCCCCTGGCCCTGCAACGCCGCCGTGGCGTCCGCCGCCTGCCGCGCCAGGGCCTGGAAGGTGCCCATACGCACCACCGCCAGCAGGGTGCGCAGGATCGCGTCGCGCGCAGCCGCAGAAAGCTCCGAGTTGAGCACGTGGCGAAAGTATGCGCGCAGGAAGTCCACGCAGCCAAACACACATTCGGAGAAGCCCTCGCGGACGTCCAGCTGGAGCGTTCGGGCAGCTGTCGCGTGGAGTTTGAGCAGGCTGGCGAGGAATGTGTCTTTGTGGCTGGCCAGCGCGTCAAGCAGCTGGAATGCCTTCGTGTCGTTCACATCTATTGTTGTTGCTGGCATTGCGCGGTTCAGGACCTCAAAACATGCCACAAGCTGATTAGCAGCGACGCCCGCCGAACGCGAGGCGAGCACGCGAGCTATCAAAGGTGGAGCGTCCGTGAGCGCCTTACTGACCGCCGGCGGTAGCTGTTGTGCTTGCGAGCCCAGTCTCGGCGGCATTTCTGAGTTTGCAACAGTATTCGACCAGGCGTGTGCATGTGTGCAGTGGACTACCTTTATAGTCGTAGAATTTGTAACGGATCAGCGCGATAGACCCGAGGGCTCACCCCCGTGCGGTGCGATGTCCCCGTCCGGTGCCGTGTCCTTGGGCGAGGCCACTCTGCTTGAACTTGCCGTAACTTGACCATGCCGGCGTCGAATGTGCTTGGGGTGCATCGTGAATTGCCGTCCCCTGTTGACCTGTACGGTTTGCGCAACAGGGTTACAGTGTCCTCCACGGGTGCGACATGCCCCCACGGTATTAGGGCCATCCGTGGCTCTCGCCAACGCGGCGTCCCCACACGCCGAAGCCATGTACATTCCCGTCAACAATCTCTCGAGCAGTGGTCATCTGCTTCCCCGCCGCCGCGCCCAGTAGCCGCACACACGGCCAGTCGATAACCATCAACTAACCCACGTCCGTGTGCGAGCGGGGCACTGACAGGGCCTGTGACCATCCAGGGTGGCGCAGGGGGACGTCACGCACCACCGTGCCTGCTTCCTGCCCCGCCTGCCTCCGCGCGTCCCCCCTCCATACATGCGTTCTTGCACCTCTGCGCACACAGGCGCACACCTACCTGCATCCCCTGTCACGTACCTCTGGCGCATGTATGTGCTAGTGTCAAAGCTGATGGTCAAAGCTACCGGTCTCACCCACGCGTCCCTGCGTCGCCGGCAGCCCGTTCCGTCCAGCTCCGCCGCGCTCCTCAACGCAGCGCCCGCCAGCCCGCCCGCCCTAACCAGCGCTGCCATATTGCGCGCACAAGACCTCCGCCGAGGCATAAAACCACCGATGCCGTGTCTTCCTTCCTTGCCACGCCCGCTAGGGCCCGCCGCCGCCATACATCCCCACCTCACAAATTCCACCACACCCGCAAGTACGACACACACAAAGTGACGACACGAACATGCATGAAGCCAGTGCCGCACGAGCAAAACCCAGAAGCCGCCCATCCCTGCAGGCCCGACCTGATTCACGACCCCCCACACACACGCCATGCATCATCGCACCACCCACCCATTCTCGTCCACGCACCACCACCATCATACGCCGCGGCCCTCGATGAGCCCTCGCGGACCTCATCAGGCGCCCGACCCCAACAGTCTTAACATCAAACGCAGCGGCGCGTGAATCCAAATGCAACTGCCTTGTGGCGGCGGCGATGACTCGCGGTGGCGGAGCCGCATGCCATGCATGCCGTCCCGTGCCTGCATACCGGCAGCAGCAGTCGTGCATCTATGCACGATTGACTTGCTACTGCCGCCGTCGCCACATGCCTTGCACTGTAGCCGCTGTAGCAGGTCCACCACTACACCATACCGTACCACCACCACCACCACGCACGGCAGTACCACCTACCATGGCACCACCGAGGCAGCAGGCATCACCAACACACGGGCCACGCATTCGCCTACCACCGCAGCAGTCATCCGCAGGCGCACTGTCTCGCAGTCTCACTACACACAGCGCGCCATCCGCAATGCAAGCCCCAAAAGCGTTCCACGTTTTAACAGCTAGCTTCAGCCAGCGGTCCCTCTCATGAATCCCTCATTATTGATTCCAAGATATACTCGGTCGCAGGCACATGCAAGGCCGCAGAGCTTCGGGGAATGCGCGGCGTGCCGCTGCGGTTTTGGGGAGAGGTGCAGCCCAAGGCAGCTGCGGCACCCTTTTACTCCCACCACCATCAAGTGGCTTCGGAAGTAACGAGCTAGCAGTTACTTACAGGCACACACGCAGACACACCATCCAATCGCACCATGTGCCTCGAGCCGGCCCCTGAGGTGGAATCCGTCCCTGACCATGCGCCTTATTGCTTGCTTGTCAGCCATTGTGTGTGGTTGATTACAGGTGGGAAACACAGCAACCGGAAGCAAGCGAGTTGCGATGGCATGCAGGCACACACGCATTCGTGCATGCATTCACTGGAGAAACAGGGTAGGACTGCGCCTTGCCCCTCATCGTGCGCGCCCTCAGATTCTCACAATTTCAAAGCAACCTGACCTTTGCCAAAAGAAGTTTCTGATTGCGCAGTTCGTGTTCGTGCCTTTCGGAAGGCCCGTCAAAAGGAGATAAAAGAGAACGCCTGGTCGAGGGCGGGGAGCCTCATATAAGGCTGACACGCACCATTCACGAGCGTCACACATATGGTACACTTCATGTTCACCTGTGTTGCGATGTGCAATCCATATCTGCTGGATAAACCCACGGTCCAGCACAGAATTACTGTCCTCGGCCTAAAAGCACACATTCACACACACACACAAACACACACACACACACACTCACACTCACACACATATCATGCACAGCAGGCGTGGCGACGGCGGCAAGGACCATCAAGGAGACACTTACGGCGAGACAGCAGCAGCAGCGGCGGAGCGACGATCGAGGACGGGTAGCAGATGCCAGGCGCGGCAGCGCGGCGACAGCAGCAACAGCAGTAGCAGCGGCAGGGAGCGGCAGTAGCACCCGCCACAGCCAACATACACACCGTCACCACCACCGCCGCACCCGTGCGTGCAGCTTCATCTACCACGGCGGCCGCTGGCCGGCGCCGCGGCCGTGGGGTGCGCCGCCGTAGTGGTGGCCGTGCCCGCCGCCTCCCTTGCCTCCCTTGCCGCCGCCGCTCTTGCCGCCGCCGCTGCGGCCGCCGGCCTCGTCCGAGTCCTCGTCCAGGCTGATGTTGGTGACGCTCGGCTTGGTCCACTTGTGGTACGTCTCCACAAAGCGCACTGTGAGGAGGCGGGGCACGTGTTGGGGGAGCGCGTGTTGGGGGAGCGATTGTGTGTTCGTGTGTTCGTGTGGATTGTGTGTGTGTGTGTGTGCGTGTGTGTTTTTTTTTGTGTGTGTGTGTGTGTGTGTGTGTGTTGTGCTTGTGCATGTGCATGCAAGTGGGGAGTGCTCACACACAGCCCTCCCACCAACTAACCAGCGTCGCAGGGACCTCGCCAGCCGCCCGCCCACACCCCACGAACCCCACGCCACCCACCCGTGCCGCTCTTGCAGCGCATGACGATGCTGTTGGTGGAGGCGCCGCCGCTGTGGTAGCGCACGCCGCGCAGCAGGTCGCCGTCGCTGACGCCGGTGGCGGCAAAGAACACGTCATCGCCCTTGCACAGGTCGTCCTGGGATGGTGGGAGCGGGTGTGGTGTGTGGTGTGTGGGGGAGGGGGAGGGGGAGGGGGAGGGGTGAGGATTTGGGGAATGGAATGGGGGCTGGGGGTTAGAGCACACCCCACATGCGTGTTCCGCACAGCACACGTGCGCCTTGCGGCTGCCTCCCCAGCTGCTGCCCTGCTCCTCGGCCTCCTTCCTCCTTCCCCTCCTCCCTCCCTACCACCCTCTCGTTCTCCTCCACTTCTTCCATCTCTTACCTCCTCCTTCCCTTCCCTACCTCCGCCCCTCCGCCCCTCCAACCCTGCCCCCGCCCGTCTCACCATGAGCAGGATCTTGTTCAGGTCGTAGCCGCGCTCCAGCGCCGCCGCCCGCTCCTTGTCGTCGCGCGGCCACAGTCGGCCCTGGATGTGGCCTCCCATGCACTTGAGCGCGCAGGCTGTGAGATGAGGCGTGTAGGCGTGTAGGCTTGGTAAGTGTGTGTAGGTGGTACGTGTGTGTGTATGTGTGTGTACAGGGTAGGGGCGTGTGGACAGGCACATGCACAGGCCCCGCCACTGCCCACTCCTCTCCGCAGCAGACAGGCAACGCGCACGCCGCCCACACGTGCCCTCTCGCCTTGTGCTGCTCGGACCCCCGCCCACAAACACTCTTGGGGGTCCTGGGTCTTGGCTTCCATGGAATGGAACAGATTGGACCCCCCACCCCCACCCCCACCCCCACCACCACCACCACACACACAGACACACTGGCACACTGGCGCGTGTTCCGTTTCCCTACTCCCCCCCAACACACACATACATACACATACACACGCACACACACATACACACACATACACTCTTGTCTCCTGCCGTGCGCCGCTCACCCGCGATGACGCCCTCGGGTGTGCCGCCAATGCCCAGCATCATGTCCACGGGCCCGCCCGCCTTGGCCACCTCGATGGCGCCCGCCACGTCGCCGTCGCTGATCAGCCGGATGCGCGCACCCGCCTCGCGGCACTGGACAGGGAGGGCAGATGGGGGGGGGAGAATGGGAGGGGAAGGAAGGGAGGGGGGTTCGGCAGCCTGCCTGGCACGCCCGCAGGCACACTCGCAGGCACAACCGCGGGCTTTGCTCTAACCCAGGGGGCAATCCATTCAGCGCGCACGCACGTACCTGGCGGATGAGGTCGGCGTGTCGCGGCCGGTCCAGCATCAGCACCGTCACGTCGCTCACCTGTGCAGTGTGTGTGTGTGTGTGTGTGTGTGTGTGCTTGTAAATACCAGCCTAATTTAAACCAAACCCAATGCAAATGGGGGGTGGAGACATGTAGATGGACCACTTGATGGATGGGGGTGGGAAGGTTATACCGGCAATATAACCGAGGGCGGGCCGAAGGTGCGCCGCGTCAGCACCGCAGACCCCACTCTCAACCCTGTCCACCGTCCCCCTCCCTTCACGACGTTGTACCATCCCCACCCCACCCCACAGCGCAGGCCACGCTCGCTCTTGTGCATTGTGTTTGGTATTCGCTACAACCCCCGCCCCAACCCCCCGCAGTCGCCCCTCCACTCACCGGCTTGTCCAGCGCCCGGGCCACCCACTTGATGTTGTGGCGCACCGAGTAGTCCAGCGACACGGACTCGGGGTCCACCTGCGCGTGCGTATGGACACACACACACACACACACACACACACACACGTGTCACACACCATGTCGCACACACGCCGTCCCATTATGCCTCCTATAAGCACGCGCGTCCCAGACAGCGTACCACCACACGTATTTACGCGTCCACCCCACCCCTCCCCCCACGCTCCGCCCCCGCCCCCACACCTCCCCGCCCCACACCTTCCCGCCCCCTCACCTCCCCGCCTTCTCCACCCTCCATCTCCTCCCCACTCACCTGCGGCCCCACCGCCAGCTTCTCCATGTACATGCAGGGGCCGGGGTCGAACAGGGCGCCGCGCTCGGCCACCGCAATCACCTGCAGAGTGCGGACCGGGAGCGGAGGGAAGTGGAGGGAAGGGAAAGGGGGGGGGGCAGCGCGCGCAGCGGGTGCAGGTCCGGTGAAACGGGTGTATGCGGACACACGTATGTGTGTTTGGGATGGCGCTAGCGGCCCGCTGAGCGTGCAAATGATTTAGCAGCACGCAGTCGTGTGCGTGGCGATGGTGCCGCGGGGGGCGGGGGGAGTAGCGCTGTCACATGGGGAGTGCGGGAATGGTGATTAGGTTTAGGGAACTGGGAAGGAAGGGGGGTTGGAAGTGTGCGTGGGGGCCGGGGCCTGGGACCGGGATGCAGCTGTAGCCGTGGCGGCTACTGCCGATGGCTGTAGCCAGCTACATATGGCAGCAGCCGCAGCAGCTGATCGCGGCGTTGCTGCAGGTAGGAGTCGCGATGTCTTACCGAGATGGCTCCGTTGCGGCCGGCGGCGGTGAGGCTGGTGCCGTCCAGCGGGTCCACCGCTATGTCCACCTTGGGGAACATGCTGCACGTGGAACGTGGGGGGGCAGGGAAGAGGATCGTGTGTGTGTGTGTGTGTGTGTGCGTGTGTGTGTGTGTATGTGTGTGTTTGTGCGTGTGTGTGTGTGTTTGTGGCTTGTGCGAGGCACCACGCATTCATCCTGCACCCGCACGCCCAGCCCGCACCGCCACGCCCGGCCCCAGCCGTGCACGCAACAACACACATACCTGCCGTCGCCGATGCGCTCGCCGCAGTACAGCATGGGCGCCTGCAGCCACAGCAGCCAGGGCGCAGCAGCGCACACGTGTGTATGCGGGGCCAGGCCCGGCGACAATAAGTCGGCTTGCCCCCGGACTGCACGTGCATACGATGGGGCCGCCCCACAGCCCTACCTTGCCCCCCGCCCCCCACGCACTCCTGTTGTTGTCCCACCCACACCCATACAACCACACCGTGCGCCCACGTCCCCGCGCTGACCCACCCACCCACGAACCCAGGCCACCGCCCCGCACCTATCCCCCACACGCGCCCCCCCCAACCCCACAACCCAACCCTCCCCCCCCCGCGCACCTCGTCCTTCTCGCCCTCGCCAATAACCACCACTCCGTCCATGGCCACGCTGTTGAGCACCTTGCGCATCATGTCCACCGCGGCCTGGAGCCAGGTTGCGGGGGGGAAGGGAGGGAAGGGGGGGGGGGAGGAGGCAGGTGGGATAAGGGGAGAGGGAGTGAGGGGTGGCAGGAAGGGAGTGCGGCAGGGGGAGGGGGGAGGGAGTGAATGAGAGGGGGTGGGAGAGAGGGAGAGGGAGGGGGGAGGGAGGAGAGGAGCCGCGCTGTGGGGTGGGTGGGTTGGGCGTACTGCCATACAGCTGGCTATAGAGGGGGGGGTAACCGTTAGACGCCGTGCCACGCAGGTGGGGAGCGCCAACCCAGCCACGTGCAAGTCGTTTTACAGCGAGGCAGGGGCCGGACTTCGCCGCCGGGGTAAAGGCACCGGGGCAAGCTAGCGAACAGGAGCGAAACACTCTAGCCGTCGCATCGCTCTATGCCGCTTCTAGCAGGCTTGTGTGAGCGCTGCCTTTGCGAGGCGTACGAACTTGGCCCTACCTGGTCAGCGGCGTTCTTGTCACCCTTGCCAAACCAGCGCCCCGACGCGAGCGCAGCGGCCTCTGTGACGCGGACGAGCTCCAGCGCAAGGTTGCGCTGCACAATGGAATAGTCTGGGCCCGCATTCGCAGCGCCCTCGCCTGCGTCGGTTTCGAGAAAGCGGGGGGTTGGGACGAGATACCGGGTAGGCAAACGCCCTGCACAGCGCCTGTCAGTCCGCGCTGCCAGGACGAACGGAAAGACAAGCCCGATAACCAGGCAACGCGCCCATTTACAACCGCGGGCTACTTGAAAATGAACGGAAGAGAGCCCTGCCGAGGGGACGCATTGATCTTTAGCTCTGTCAGCGCTCGCTCACCATCCATCACTTCCGCTGCAGCACGCTTCTGCTCTGCCGCATCAGCGGTCCGCGCAGGCATCTGCGCCACCCGAAGTGGCGCGAGCACATTCCGACAGCCGCAAGCGCGCGCCGGGTGAGGCACCGCGGTTGCGGAAGGGCGTGAAGCAAGCCTCATGCTACTCGAAGCGACGCCTGCGCTGACGGCCATTCTCGACTCAGCTGACGCAGCTCCAACGGTGCCCTCTCCCCGAAACAACCCTCAATTGACCGCTGTCTCTTCCTCCAGCCTGTCGACCCTTCAAGCAGCCCACTTGGACCAGATACAGTACGTGTGATGCAGCCTTGTAGAGCCTGCGCGCGTCGCACGACAAAGGCGCGGTCGACTGTATCGCGACAGGTAACTATCGCTGGCGACTGAAGGCGTTTGCCTGAAGAGCCGAACTGTACATGTGAATGTGAAATTTAATGCTACAGGACGGGAAGCAGCCCTACGGCTTATATTGCGCAGTCGAGGCCACGTCGGACACAGCCAACCGCAACCGATGAAAGGCCCCGGTGACACAAGACGTTTACGTGCTAGCTCCTCATCCCCAGCAACTTCACAAGCCTCAGAGAAATCAGCGCCGCGAGGTCACTTACAATGAGCTGAAGCTGGAGGCAGACGGGTACATCATTGCCGTCTACGTCAAGTCACGCAACAGTCTTGCGACTTGTTCCCGAAACGCCTCGCTTTACAAAAAGTTGAAAGCAAGTTGATCGCGCCTTGGCATGTCGGCAGCTGTCCGTCCATTCCCACGTGTACCCACCTCCGCACACAACCGCCGCCAGAGTCCAAGCCGTCCACGTCAAGTCCAACTCGGAGCCAGGACTTCTCCTCCCTCGCAACCAGCTCCTCACCTCCTGCTCCTCCCCCTCCCCCTCCCCCTCCTCCTCCTCCTCCTCCTCCTCCGCCTAGTACGGTTCCCCTCCGCCGCCGCTTCGTCCGCCACTCCGCCTAATACCCCTCGTCCTCGTCGTACTCACCCCCGCCACCGCCCTCGTGCTGCCCCTCATGCTGCCCATCCCCCTCCTCGCCGCCCCCCTCCTCGCCGCCCGCCCCACCTGCCTCCACCTCTCCCCCGCCCCCATCCCCTCCATCTCCCCCACCCCCCGAAAGTGCCAGCATGACACGCTCCGGCAGCTTCCCCTCCGGCACCACGGCTCCCGTGATGACGCATCGCGCCGGGTCGTACTCGAAACGCCAGTGCTCGCCAGGCCGCGACGCCGCCGCCTCACACATGCGGTCCAGGGCTGCGTCGCCGAAGCGCAGCATGCGGGCCGCGTCGAAGGGCACGCCGGCCTCCGCCGCCATGGCAGGCAGCCGTGTGACAGGCAGGCGCGACACCTGCGGCGACGCAGCATATGCGGCCACGGTGCACAAGAGGAAGCGGGAGGAAGGGGAGGGCAGAAGTGTTAGAGTAGACGAGGCGGCTGGGTGTCGAGACTCGGGTGTGGGGCCCGGAGGTGCGTGCCGTTGACTCTACCTCTGCCTGCGCCTCCGCCTTTCCACCCCCCCGCATGCCCTCCCTGATTACCCGCTGTTCCCATTGGACGGTGGCACTTGAAACCTGTCATTCCTTTGCTCCGTCTTTCATGGACGGCAAACCTCCACCCACCCCCGGCTCACCTCCGTGATCACGCCGCCTCGGTCCCGGCCGCCCAGCACCAATGTGGGCACTCCCGCAAGGTAGGACTGCAGCCACCTGCGTGTGTGCGCCAGCGGAGCGCCGGGGAGGCGGAAACATGCTGTTTCAAGAAAACACACGGGAAAGAGTGTGAATGCACGCATGCGTGTGCACGGGATGTCGTACTGATGAGATGGCATGCAGTCACCGGCACGCACAGCACAGGCCAACACGTTGCCCTCTGGGCCGAGAGCCCGCACCACAACCGCCGGCCGCCGGCCCACCCACGGCCCCACCCACCAGCGCGGGTACTTGTCTCGCAACAGCCGTTCGTGCGCGCGTTCGCCCAACGGAATCCTGCGTTTGCAAAAGCGCGCAAGCCAAGGGGTAAAGGAAGTACTGTGTGCACGGGTGTGTACGCGGGGCCAAGGGACAAGGCACATGGCGGCACGCACGCAGGTGTGGTCAAGCATGCACCGGTACTGCCAGGCCGCCGCGCCTGCCCTCCACCTCAGCCCCGGTGTCCTGACGCGTGGCACTGACGCACAACACATACCCATAGCCACAGCCCCCCTGGTGGGTTTTGTTTGGGCTGGTGTTTACAACCCCCCATCCATCGTGCAGGTACTGCTACCGCCATCAAGTGCCTCGAGTTGTGTACTGGAAATGGTGAGAGCACAGCGCCCCGCCTCCCCCGGCCGGTCTTGACTCACACAAAAGTTTTGAGCTCCACATATCCCACATAGTCTGCGCTGCCGTCCTCGGGCACCGCCAGTCCCGGCGGCGGAGGGTCCCAGGCGTCAGTCTCAGCAGCCATGGTCACACAGTGCCGGCCCAGACGCATCTGCGGGGAGGGTTGAAGGTTTAGGGCTGGGTTTAGGGTTTAGGGTTTGGCGCAGGTGGTGGCAACGGCACGGTAGTCTTGACTACGCTCTTTATTCGGCTAGGTGGTGATGGCTAGAATGCCGGCAATCAAATGCTGGGCGCGGTGCATGGATACAGCGGAGCGGAGTGGAGTGGAGCGGAGCGGAGGGAGGGATGCAACGGACACAACTGGAGGTCTGATGCGAGCACGCTTCATTGGACAGGGAGCAACCATGTCATGCGCGGTACGCAGCCCATACAACTCCCCAGTCCCGCCGAAGCCACACACGCGCTCGCTGAGCCGTCCCACCCGCGCAACCTCCCACCCAGCCACCCTCCCTCCCACGCCGCCCCCCAGCATTGGGTTCGCTTTGGTTGGACCTGGTGCTTGCAACCCGGATCCACCTCATCCAACCACCCGCCTAGCCACCCACGCAGCCACCCAGCTCCCGCCCCCACCTGCAGCCCCCTCCCCCACCTGCAGCCCCCTGCACTCCGCTCATTTTCACTTAGTTTGGGCTGGTACTTCCAACCCCTCCCACACCTGCACACCCCTGCCCCACCTGCACCATGATTGCGAACTCGCCGGTGGAGTCCACCACACCGCCGGACTGCTGGTCCGGCGCCTCCGTTGCCAGGGCCTCGAACTTGTACCTGTGAAGCAGTATGCAATGCTTCATGGGACACTGTAGGTGTACGGTAATGCGGCCGCCGCACCCGCACCCGCACCAGCACCAGGCGGGGATGGACATAGGCGCTTGGGTGCGTGGGTGCTTGAGGCAAGCAATCAGTAAGCACGCTGCACGAGTGCATGCGCACCGCTGTGGTGCAATGCCCGGGCGTGGGCCGGGGGCGTGTGTTTGGACGAGGCCACACAGCGACGCACCCGCAAGCACGCACGACCTGTGCGCTCTCCCCTCCATGGTGGCCTCTGGGCCCACTTGGTCTTGAGCTACTTGGACATAAAGTACCTCCCCCCCCCGGGCCCCCCACACCCACCCCGCACCCACCCGTAGTAGGTGAACCTGTCGGGGTCGGTGCCGGGTGTGTGCTGCTGCTGCCCCGGCCGCTTGACGATGTCCAGGTATAGGCAGGAGCCACACCACACGGCGTCTATGACCCAGGGGTCCTTGGGCTGCAGCGGAGTCAGCAACAGCTTGTTCAGGCTGGGGGAAGGGAGGGTGAGAGGGACGGAAAAGTCTGTTGACGCCAACGTCACACAAGCCCTGCCGAAGGGCATGTAAGCCCCGCGGAAGCGCCGCCCAAACCAAACCCCACCGCCACGTCCATTCCACCGGCCCCTACCTGCTTTTGAGAGCGGCCCCCGGGCCCTCACTGACCTCCACCGCCCCTCCCTCCTCCCCGGCCCCTCCTCCCCCGCCGCTCCTCCCTCCCTCCCTGCCTCCCTGCCTCCAGGCCCCTCCCTCCCCGGCCTCACTTGTTCCTGAAGGTGACCACGCTGGTCCTGTCCATGGGCACGCCGCCGTACTGCGCGCCGTACACAATCACCTCCACCGGCACCGCGTCGTCAGGGTCGGACTTGCGCACCCAGGCCTCCGGGTAGCCAACGTTGAGGTCCGCGCCCGCCAGGCCCGTGTCCACGTCCGGCCGCAGCGTGCGCAGCGCTGCGGTGGCGTGGTGTGTGGGCGTAGGGTACCGTGTGGGCGTGTGTACATGTACATATGTAGTTATGGCAGCCCCCCAGTCCGCCCTCGGCATCCTTGCCCCACCACCCTCCCCCCTTTCTTTCTGGGTGTACTGAACAAACGCCCACTTTGCGGACCCGGTATGCAAACCCCGTATGATGCTTCTCAATGGGTACGGCGAGGAAGCCATCCCAATGCGACTGGCGAGTTCAAACCCTCCCCTAGCACCTCCCCACTCACTCACCCCCTGCATCGCCGTACAGGTACTGCCCGCCCTCCGCCTCGCTCTGCCGCGACCAGCAGAACACCTGGTGCGGCATGCTCATGGCCACGTGCGGCGCATTGGGGCCAGCGGCCTGATCGGCACGCAGCCAGTCAGACACCGAGAACTCCATACCAGTGACGCAAATGTCACGGGCGAGGGACGGCACCGAGTGTCGGTATGGCACGCTGGCGGTCAGCACGCGCTTCCGGCCGCCCTGCTGCTCTCCCCACCCCTCAAACAGGCTTTTCTACATATGATGGCGGCGAGAAGGCTGTGGTGCTTATGAGTGGCGGGAAAGGGCTTGGGACACAGCGAAGGATGGTTTGCACCGAGGCGCTCAACAGGTTGCAGTATTTGTTTTGCAGTATTGTCGGGTGTACATCGAGAGCTAATGAAAGGTTGCTAGCATTCATCTACGGTCTGGAATGCAATCATCGACATGATGTTGTCGCTCAGAATTGGGTCAGCTGGTCAGGTCGAGCCCGGCTGGACAAACAGAACTGTACTTTAGCTCTCCGAACCACAGCCATACAGTAGTAAACACCCAGGCTTGTGGAGCTGTTCTAGTTGGTCCTCGCGCGAAGCAACTTTGCAACAACCCGCGTCACTTCTGCGCCAGGTCCCTTTTCATATTTGCCGGTGCACTTGCAAGTAAGCCAGCACCACAGCAGCGGGGCGCTAAAGCTGGCATTTGAGCGTGAGGCTCTCGCCTTCCGGCATCTCCCAACCACCCGGCCTCTCGCTCTCGTCATCCAGCTGGATTTGCCCGCCTCCTCGACTGGTCCACGTCGGTACCGGCTCCCCGCCTCCTTCCGCCCAGCCCGCGCCCCGCAGCTGCAAGCGCCTCCCGGGCTAGGCCGCCATGCAGCTGTTTCGCGCGGGCCCCGTCGCGGGCCCGTGCGCCGCGCGCCGTGTGACGCCGTCACTGGGAAGCCGTGCAGCCGCGCCCGCCCGCGCCTCGCTGGCAGCGGTTGCGCTTCGGCCATGCGGCCTAGGCGCTGGCGTGGGCCTGGCGCCTCGCGACCGGCAAGCGCAGGCGCGCACACCGCTCTTGCCGTTGCTCCCGGCGCTGGCGCCGGCGCAGCGGCAGCGGCCTGGCCGGGCCGCGGCGACGGTGTGCGCAGCGTCGTCCGGGCGTGAGGCGGGCTCGGACTGGGCGCCCAACCCTGTAGAGCTGGTGAGGCGGCTGAGCGGGCGGTGGGCAGGGACACGCCTGTATGTCTTTCTGTGGGTAGAGGGGCACGCCTGTGTCCCTAGTGGGCGGTGGCAGGGGTGCGGTGGCAGGGCGCGCTTTCACATGCCCGTTTCTGGGCAGGGGCACGCTTACCTCCCTACATGTGGGCAGTGGCATGCAAACCGTACCTGGCCATCCGGCGACACCGTACCTTGCTATCAGGCGACGCTGGCTGCGTTGTTGCCGCGAGAGGCCCCGGCATGCCTGGGCGCGCCCTCAGCGTGTGGCTATCTGTGTGGCACCGCACTCACCTGTGCCCTCCGTGTGTGTATGGTGTGTTGCCCGTGCTGGCGGCTGCAGGTGAAGCGCGAGGCGGGGCTCCAGAGTAACCGGCTGGAGCCCGACCTGCGGGAGCGCGTGGAGTCGGCCATTGAGCGGCTGGGCGGCCGGGTCACAGTGAGCTGGAGTGCTGGGGTCCTGGGCACGGGTCCTGGGGTGCCGGGGTGATTGGGGGGAGTGTTTTCTGCATTCCGAGGGCCAGGGAACAGACAGAAAAAGGTATAGGGTGGTTGTGGCTGACAGCGAGGACTGGGTACTGGGTACCTTACTCGGCGGGAAAAGCTGGGCTGGACGGGTTGGCTGGTACGCTTCGGCCCACCTCACCTTGGCACTTAGGCACGTCGCCTAACCTCGCCTCACCTCGCCTCATGCATCCACCCCCCCGGTGTCCTCAGGTTGGCGACGTGGCGGCTCGTGCCGGCGTGAAGCTGGCTCAGGCGGATGAGGCGCTCAAAGCCCTGGCCTATGACACGGCGGCAGCGCTGCAGGTGTGCGTATGTGTGTGGGGTGGTGGTGGTGGTGGTGGTGGTGTAGACACCAGCCTCGACTAAACCAAAACCAAGCGAAACTTGCGGAGCACAGTCAGAGGCTGCAGATGTGACACAAGCGATGATACGTTGGGGTGGGGGCCCAAGAGGAGGGGCGGAACAGTCCGCCGGAGCTAACGGGCGGTTTCAAGCGCCCCTGTCTGCGCTACCCACTCTTTCATCGATATGAACTTGCCTCTCTGCCAGTATAATGTCGTGGCACGGCATCCAAAGTCTTGCACCAGACTTTCTATCTTACCATCGTACTGTCTTCCTCCGCCGCCCCGCAGGTGTCCGCTTCCGGCGACCTGGTGTACGCCTTCGCGCCCGACTTCCGCTCCCGCCTGCGCAGCCGCTCGCTGCTGGTGAGCACGCTGCTGCCGCTGGGCCGGCGGCTGGGCGGCGCCCTCAGCTACCTGGCGCGTGTGGCCTTCGGCACGGCGCTGGTGGCCAGCGTGGTGGTGGTCTGGCTGGCGGTGATGGCGCTGCTGCGCGGGCGCGGCGACGACCGGGATGACCGGGGCTACCGCGGCGGCGGCTTCGGTGAGCGCGCGCGCGTGCTTGCATGTGTGTGTGTGTATATGTCAGTGAGTAAGTAAGTCAGTAAGCAGCACAGGCCGTACCTTTCCCCCTCTCCCTCCCTCTCCCACTGCCTTCCTCCCCCTATTGGGACCTATTTCGTTGGGCTCGGGCACATACTCCTAGGCTACAACTTCGCTTCCTCTTCATTACTTATGAATGTATTCCCCCTCCCTCTCCCCGCACCACCAGGCGGCGGCTACTACAGCGGGCGTATGTTCATGGACGTGACGGACCTGTTCCTGTACTGGGACCCCTACTACTACCAGTGAGTGGGGGACTGCAAAGATGGGGGGGCGAGGGAGAGGGTATTGGCGGGGGGGGCGGGGCGGGGGCGGTACGGGGGCGGTACGGGGCGGGGGCGGGGCGGCGCGGGATGTGTGGGGCCGGCGCGGCGTATGGGCGGACTGGCCTGGGGGTATTTGAAGTCCAAGCCCAACGCTGCCTAGCCCTAGAACCCGAAGTTGGCCATGAGAAGGGTTCGGGGTTGTAGAGGGTGCGGCGGCGACTGCACGTCCCGACCTCGTGCCGTGGCCCGCACACCGCACACCCGCCACGCCCCCACGCCCTACAGGAACACCGCGCAGCGCGTGGCCAACGGCGAGCAGCTGAGCTTCGTGGAGTCCATCTTCTCCTTCGTGTTCGGGGACGGCGACCCCAACGCCGACTTCGAGGAGCGGCGCTGGCAGCGGCTGGGGGAGATGATCCGAGCCAAGTGAGTGGGTGGGCGCTGGAGGGCGGCACGGGAAAGGGGCGGTTTGCACCAGGCTCCCACTGGAGTCATATCTGGGGGCTGCAGTGTCGCCGGGGGAGTTACATTCATGATTAGTTAAGGAAGTGGTAGACGGTAGACCATCTTGCGGAACATGAAGCGTTACCGACGATGTCGCCGGGGGAGGGGGGCTCTGGGAGCCGGTGCGGTTGTCGGGCCCTGATTGTGCCGCAGTTGTGCCACAGCGAGCCGACCGGCGTTACACGCTGCAAACCTTGTACTCCTTACGTCCTGTAAACTCTGTACACCTAATCTCGAGCACCCGCCTATCGACGTTCTAGTGTTCAACACATACCGTAGACACAACAACACGCAATAAAACCACGAACCCCATGCCTTCAGGGGCGGCGTGGTGACGGCGGAGGAGATGGCGCCCTACCTGGACCCGCCCGAGCCCGCAGACCCCCCCGGCAGGCCCCTGTACGACAGCAGCGGTATGACAGAGACGTACATCCCCTACCCGGATGAGAACTTTGTGCTGCCGGCGCTGATCAAGTTTGGCGGCGAGCCGTCTGTGGACGAGGCGGGCCGCATCCTGTACCGCTTCCCGGCGCTGCAGCTGACCGGTGTCAAGGGCAAGGTGGGCGGGGGCGGGGGGGGGGGCGGGGGCGGGGGCGGCGGGGGATTACAAACTACCATGAAATAGTTAAGGAAGTGTTAGATGGTAGACAATCTTGGGGAACAGCAATGGGGGGAGGCGTGCGGGGGCAGCTCGTCATGAGGCAGGCGAACGCTGCTCGGCGCCTTTGCATTACGCGCGGCTGAAGTGACACGCTGTCTTGCCTGGGGCCTCTCCGTCTTGACGCTTGTGTTCTCTTGTGGTTTTTCCCTCCCTCGCTTTCACCCTGCAGCGGCCCGCCAACCGCTTCAGCCCTCAGTCGTCCTTTGAGGTGCCCATGGAGCGGGACTGGCAGTTCACAGCGGCAAGCGGCGGACAGGTGCGGACAGGCCCCCGTGCCCTGGCACTCATGTCGCAACCCCGAATACCGGTAGCAGCTGTCGCACCTTGCACCCAGGCGTGCCACCGCCCCGCCCGTCTTCAACCAAACCCCAAACCCCACCACCTGTAGACGCTTCCGCCGAGCACACTGCTCACCATCACTCCACGCCATACCACGGCGCCCCTCCCACCACAGCACACCACACCACACCATCTCTTCTCCGTCCTCCCCAACCCTCCCTCCCAATCCCTCCGCTCCCCTTTCCCCTTGCAACTAAAGCCGCTACCTGTGCTCCGCTCGTTTCAGCTTAGTTTGGTTTAGCTTTGGGCTGGTATTTACAATCCCCAAAACCCCTCCGCTCCCCTTTTCCCCCACAGGTGGCGGGCACGGTGTTCTTGGGCCTGCTCAACCTGGTGGGTGTGGCGGTGCTGTCCAGCCTCATGGCCGACCCGCGGGCCGTCTACGTGCTGGCGGCGCAGGGGCTGGGCTTTGTGCCGGGGCTGCTGGGGCCGCTGCAGCTGTACGCGGCGGCCTTCTTCGCCATACCCGCACTACGGTGAGGGTGGACTAGGGGGCTTGACGTGGCGTGGCGTGGCGTGGCGTGGCGCGGGTTGGGGTGGCGTGGAATGGGATGGGATGGAATGGAATCGGATGGGGTGAATTGGGGTGGAGTGGCATGGGGCGGGTTGGGGCGTATGGACTTCCAGCGCGCGGTGTTTGCGTGGGGCGGGGCTAGGACGACTGCGGCACCGATACTCGGTCTGGGATGGGAGGGCCCTTGCTGCCAATCGCGTTGCGCGGCGGGGGCGGTGATTTTGGACTGTCTGGCGGTCTCGTTGCAGCGGCCCTTCTTTCTGTTCACGTGTCTCCGCCGGACACCGGGGCATCTGCTGAAACCCTTCCCCCTGCTCCTCCCTCCTCCTTCCTCCTTCCTCCTCCTTCCTCCTCGCGTGCACAGCTGGCTGATAAACTCGAGCCGCAACCGGCAGATAGACGCCCGCAACGCCGCGCGCGCCGCCGCCGCCGGGCTGCTGAACGGCCCCGCCGCCGTCGCCGGCTGGGTGGCGGACAAGCTGGCGGCGGCCCGGCAGCTGGGCTCCTCCTCCTCCGCCTCCGCCTCCAATGCCAATCTTGTGGACCGGCCTTTTGAACGGCAGCTGGCGCCGCCTCGCCTGGGGCCGCGGCTGGTGGGCGACGATGACGTGGTGTACGACAGCGGGCGTGAGGCGGAGCCGCAGCTGCTGGAGCGGGATCTGGACGACTGGGACAGTCGGCTGTCGGGGCGGGAGGCTGGCGGCGGCGGAGCCGGGGCGCGGCGGGCAGGCGGCGGAGGGGGCACGCGAGGGAGCGGGAGTGGGAACGGCGGCGTGGCGCGTGGCGGCCGGTTCCGACGGTAGGGACGGTAGGGTGAGGTAGGTGTGTGTGTGTGTGTGTGTGTGTGTGTGTGTGTGTGTGTGTGTGTGTGTGTGTGTGTGTGTGTGTGTGTCTGTGTGTGTCTGTGTTTGTCTGTGTGTGTTGTGCAATGGGGGAGCCGTGGAGGCGGTGGCGGTGTGCGTCTGGGCAAAGGTGACACGAGAGAGAGCCTCGGGATTGCGAGGAGTTGAGCTGATAGAGATGATGTGCGATGGGACAGTCTTAAGGCAGGTTGCTGAAGTCCCGTAGGGTGCAGCTGATTCCCAGACCCCAGCAGATTGCAAACAATTTGCAGAGGCAGGGCAGGAGTGCGCAGCTGGTCGAACGCAGGAGTTACTATACCGACAAGCTGCTGGCCGGCTGCAAGTTTGCTGATCCGCATTCCTCACGCTCCGGGCGCCCGGTCAGGCGTTAGCACCGCACGGATAGAGTTGGTGTGGGAGCCTGTGTGGGGTACGGGGACGGGGAACGTGCGCAGCGCGGCTGCGTGACGAGCACAGGCGTGACACTGGTGGGGACGCCGCGTTGGCGAGAGGTTTCATACCGTGGGGGCATGCCGCACCCGTGGAGGTCACTGTAAGTGCAAGATGGTAAGATGTAATGGACGGCCGCTGCCTTGCACGTCGAACGGGAAGCGTGGTGCGCGCAAGCGGGGCAAGCGTGCGGGGCGCAAGGGGGGCTCTAGGGCCCCGCCCGCCAGCCAAACCGCCGCACTCGCGTTGCTCACTGCCATGACGTATGTCATCATACCGCTTTGTCATTGGAGCCCATCGCGCATCGCCGCGACCACGAGACAGTGAGGGACCGCATCAATCGCCGGACTGTTGCCCGACGACTTCAGGTCTGACAGCTTCCGCCTTCAAGGGCCTCCTCTCCAAACAGGGCACAGGCAGCATGCAGTTATATATTTGCAGCTGTAGAACGGGACTTAAGTTGGCCAAGGGCGGAACGCGGCAACCGGAGAGTTGGGGCGCACGGAAACTAGGAGCAGTGGCGCCAAGGCAAGCACAGTCGAGATAGAAAAAAGTTTGCTTTGCATGATAGGCTGGGGGAATAGTCCAACGCTTATACGAGAGATTGGTCCGCGAGGGCGACTGGCTAGCAACATGCAAAACACACTCCGAAGCAACCTGAAAGATAACAAAAATAGACGATGCTGTAAAATGATAACTATTTCAGCCCGCGGGCCCGTGGGGTTAGCGCTGCCGGAGCAGCGCGAGCAAAGCCTCGCGCAGGCGGTGAAGAGTCCCCCTAGCAACACAAGTACTTTAGATGCGATGGCCTCAGCTACACCTAGCACCACTAGCGAGCCTGCCGAGCCCGAGGTCGTGGAGCTGGCAGCTTCGGCAGTCCAGGTCGCCCGTGTGGAGCACCGCTCGGCGTCGTTCTCTTGGGATCCCCTTGCAAAGGTCCCAGCAGGGTTTTCAGCTTGCTACGCGATCGAGCTCCAGCAGGTGGGTAGCGACGGTGCTGCATCGTGGCTTCGGACCCGTTGCGTGACCTGCTCGCCTTCGCCGGCTTCCTTGGAAACGCAGCTCGATGGCGACAGCAACCCCACGACCAACTGGGTGTCTGTGTACAAGGGAGAGTCGCTGTCCTGCAAGGTGCGTGGGGCTTCCGGCTCTCTCCCGCTCATTTGGACGACGATCGGCGTGAGCCGTCATATAGGCTTGTCCAACTGACCGTTTACGCGGTTTGGGACTTCAGGTTGACGAATTGAAGTCCGGTCGGCGATATGCCGTGCGGCTGGTTGCGAGCGTGGAGACCTGCGCCGAGGAAACTTCTGCACCTGTGGAGGGCTTGGAGGTCCGCGTGCACAACGCCGAGCACGCATTTTTCCAAACTCCGCCCTCTTTACCATCGGTGCTGCAACCACCCGCGCTGGCCCAGCGCGCGCGGAACGCATTGAAGGCAAGTCACGTCTCTCTCTCCTTGCTTAGCGGGGCTGTTCTAACACGGTATTTTGCTTGCAGCTGAAATGGAATTCGCCCGAGGACCCGGGTGGCTTGTTTGAGCTGACCTACGTGCTGCAAGTCAGCCCAGCGCCGCAGGGCATGGAGGACCAGCGGGGGCAAATGGTGAGCGTGCACGACGCCCACGCGAGCACGGAGCTCTGGGCCTAGTGTTTCTTGGTCGGGTGCGCTTGACCTAACGGGAGGGGTGCCAGCTGTTATGCATCGGCTTGCCAAGGGGCAGGGACAGCCGCTTGCCGGAAGCAGGCTAAACGCCGGGCTGGAACTGGGTGTTAACCGGGTGGCAAGCACCGCGTATGGCAAAGTATCATGGCATAGACATAGGGGCTAGACGTGACTGCACTGTGCCGCCAGGCGGTAGAGCGGGCATGCTGCCAACACTGCCACCACCGTCACCTGTACACACCAACGCGCGTCACTGACCACACCAACGACGTGGTCTGGGCTGTGCAGGGCTTCGTGGAGGTGTACCGGGGTCCGGAGCGCAGCTTTAAGGTGGCGAAGCTGCAACCGGGCGTGCGCTACACCAGCCGCGTGCAGGTGGGACCGAAGTGGGCCGCCTTCGCGTGTGGCGACTGACGCATTTCTCGAGGGCGCTATGAAAGCACAGTGCTTGCTATCTGCGAGAGCGGTGTCGCTCTTGTAGGGAAAGCCGAGGAGCGCTTACAGAATGTGAGGGCCTGGGAGCGTTTCACTGACCTGCACCCCAAATCGACAGGCCATCAACCCGCTGGGCGAGGGGCCGTTCAGCCTGTGCAGCGCCTACACGACTCAGGCCACTGTGCCGGCGGCGCCGGAGCCACCCGTTGTGCAGACGGCCTCGTCGGTGGGTGCACCAGGGCAGGGACTGGAGGGAGGAGGGACGAGTCGGGGGATTAAGGCGAGGGGCCGGACCATGCGATGCGCGCTAAGAGCACGAACACGCGCATGAATAGCTAGAAACAGCGCCCTACTCGTCGGGAGGGCGGGGTCGCGGTAAGGCAGTGCTTAGCATTCCAAGCAAGGAGGCCTCACTTTGGGCGAATAGGGTCAGGAGCAGCGCATGCCTGGCCTTCATTGTTTCACGGACGTTTTTGCATTGCATGACGGCATGCGCGCAGAGCACGATAACGCTGGCCTGGGCACCGCCCGCGGACAACGGCTCGCCTATCACCGCCTACTGCCTGGAGCGGGACGACGGCGGCGTGGGTGACTTCACGCTTGAGTACGCGGGCCCCAACACCAGCTGCACCGTCAAGGGGCTGAAGCCGGGGCAGGCGTACCGCTTCCGCCTCAGAGCCGACAACGATGTGAGCAGCGGCGGCCGGCGGCCATCGATGGGGGAGGGTACAGTCGTCCATACATAGACGGGGGTGTTATCAAGACCATTGACAGTAAGAAACATGAGACGCCAAAACGCATACTAGGTGACATCCCAGGGGGTTGGGAGTCGCGAGCCGGAACTTGCTGAAACGGGAGGGCCTACGAATGGGGTTGGTGGAGCGCACAACGGGCTGACGGAGCGGCAAGGGGTTTCCGGACGGCACATACGATGGGGGCCGGGATGCGGGGCTGTGGTTACAGATGTTTAGGTACGGGTGCCCAAGCCTGCTGAGGTCTCTGGCGGGCACGACACATGGACGGGCGCTGACTGGCTGCCTGTTTGTTTGGACGCGCAGGAGGGCAAGAGCATGTGGAGCAGCACGGCGTCGCTGTCCACGGGCGCGGCGCCGCCCGACAGCCCCGTGGCGCTGCAGGTGGTGACGGCGGGGCGTACCTCCGCCACCATGGCCTGGCGCACGCCCGACGACGACGGCGGCAGCAAAGTGGTGGCGTTCGGGGTGAGCAGGAACGGGCATACACGCATCTGGGTCAGCTGCCATCTGGGTCGGGGCCACGGGGTGATTGGGCAGCTGGATGGGTGGGACGGGGTGCTGCGCCTGCTGTGACAGAGGGTCTGAGCGTGTTCAAGCGGCTTCTGTGGCGGCATCGAGACAGGTTAAGAGGGGCCGGGTTTCAGTTGCGCGTAGAGATGAAAGGGGAGGGGCGCATCGTAACGTGGACCTGGTCGTAACCGTCGCCCCTCCCCGCCGCTCGCAGGTGGAGCTGCAGGCCAAGTCGAAGGCGGCCACGGCGTGCATGGGCAGCGACTGGCTCAAAATCTTTGAGGGCGAGGCGCACGCCTGCACCATCAACTCGCTGCGCCCCGGCTGCGCCTACCGGGTGCGCGTGCGCGCCCGCAACGTGGTGGGCTGGGGGCAGTGGGCGCTGCCGGTGGACCTGACCACGGCCTCGGACGCGCCGGAGGTGCCGCAGTCGCTGCAGCCCGCCTCCTGCACGCCCACCACCATTGTCATCACTTGGGCGCCGCCGCGCCACGACGGCGGCTCCAAGGTGCACACGTACCGCATGGAGATGGCGTCCGCGGACTGCGTGTGCGGGCGCTGCCCGCATAACGCGGCGGCGCCGGCGGCGCCGGGGCAGGCGCCGCGGCCGACGCTGTGCCCCGGGCACACGCCGCTGGCGGTGTATGCGGCGGAGGCGGTGGGCGCGGAGTTGCGGCACCTGCAGCCTGGCTGCCGGTACATCTTCCGTGTGCAGGTGGGTGTATGCATGTTGAGGGCTTGCACGTGCATGATGCCCAGCCTAGGGCGGGCCAAACAGGGCGGGGTGCAACGATGCGCAAACGAGTCTGTGGGAAGCTGCGAATTGGGTTGGGGGAAAGGGACCAAGACATGGGCGGTCAAGGCAGGGCTAAGCTGCACCGCCAAGCGCATGTGCAACAGCTAGCAAAGGGTGCGGAAACAAGGGGGTCGTCCTCACGCGAACGCACACGCGGAGCGGCAACTGGCCTAACACGTCCTGGCCTACTGCTGTTGTCCACAGGCGGTGAACCAGCAGGGCTCAAGCAGCTGGACGGATTGGGTGGCGGGCGCCACGTGCGCGGACGTGCCCACCGCGCCCGGGCCTCCGCTGGTGGCGGGCGTGGCGCCGACCGCGCTCATGCTCTCCTGGCAGGTGCCGCTGGCGCAGGGCGCGCCGGTGATGCACTACTCTGTGGAGGCCGCGGCGCTGCCGCCAGTGCCCGGCGCCATGCTGGGCGCGCCCGGCGGCGCGGGCGTGCTGCCGGACGCGCGCGCGGCGGCGGCGCTGGCATGGAAGCTGGCGTACCGCGGGCCGCACCCGGGCTGCGAGGTGCGCGGCCTGGAGCCCTACTCCGCCTACGCCTTCCGCGTGTGCGCGCACAACGACATGGGCGCCGGCGGCTGGAGTCCGGCGGTGGCGGCCATCACCGGCCACGCGGCGCCGACTGCGCCGCAGGCGCTGTCGGCGCAGGCGGCCAGTAGCTCAAAGATCGTGCTGTGCTGGGCGCCGCCGGAGCGCGACTTTGGCGCGCCGGTGGTGGCGTACACGGTGGAGATGGCGGCAGCGGCGGCGTCTTTCCGGGGCAGCGCGTCTACTGGGCGGGAGGCGGCGGGTGCGGGGGGCGGCGCGGGCAAGGGTGGCGGCGGCAGCGCGGCAGCGCCGTCGTGGTCTCACGTGTTCACGGGGCCGGCGTGCGCATGCTCGGCGGAGGGGCTGGCGCCGGGGCGGTCGTACCAGTTCCGAGTGCGCGCCGCCAACCTCTGCGGCGCCGGGCCCTTCACGGCGCCCGTGGCTGCTGCCACGCAGCCCGCACCGCCGTCGGCGCCCGGCAAGCCGGTGGTGTCCAACCGCACCTCCAGCGGCTTCAAGGTGCGCTGGGACGAGCCGGAGCACACGTACGGCTCCCACGTGGCCGCGTACGTGCTGCAGGCGGCGCAGGCAGGCGGCGCAGGCGAGGAGTGGGTGGAGGTGTACCGCGGGCCCGAGGCCGGCGTGCGCCTGTCCGGGTTGGCGCCGGCGTGCAAGTACCTGCTGCGCGCGGCGGCGGTCAACTCTGCGGGGCAGGGGGCGTGGGGCGAGTCGGAGGCGGCCATAACGCACCTGCTGCCGCCGCTGCCGCCCTGCGAGGTGGCGGTCGCGGAGGGGCCGGCGCTTGCCGAGCCGGCCAGCGAGGCGACGCAGCCGCCTCAGGATGCGCCGTCGGGCGCGTGGGTGGCGCTGTCCTGGCAGGAGCCGGAGGCGGACGCCACACATGCGCCGGCGATGGGCTTTGAGGTCGTGGCCACGCCCAAGCCGGGCTCGGATGGCGGCGTGGTGAAGCTGAACATCACGGGCCGGCGTGGCGAGGCGCGGCTGGAGGGGCTGGCGCCGGGCTGCAGCTACAGTGTGCGGGTGCGCTCGGTGGGTGTCGACGGCACCGGGCATAGCGGCTGGAGCGAGGAGGAGACGGTGGAGACGCCGGCGCTGCCGGAGTCGGAGGAGGCGGCGGGCGGCACCGGTGCAGCGGCGGGCGGGAGTGGCGCAGTGCAGCGAAAGGGCGGGAAAAAGGGCGGGAAGAAGGGCGGTGCAACGGCGGGCGGCGCGGAGCGGGCACCGGCAAACGGCGGCGCGCCCTCTGTGTCCAGTGACGACGCTGTGTCGGTGTCGCGCGAGGTCGCCGTCTCCAGCGGGCGCGGCAAGGGCGGCAAGGCTGCGGCGCGCGTGGCGGCAGCCGCCACCACTGTCGCGGCCAAGAAGGTGCGCGCGCGCGGCTTTGTGGAGAAGCTGGTGGATGAGCGGCTGCCGCGCGGCCTGGCGTCCGTGCTGGAGACGGTGCTTGTGGCGCTGTTCACGGCGGAGTGGCGGCGCTGCATGGGCCGGCATCTAGCCTGGTACGGAAAGATCTTCATTGTGCTGGTGCCGCTGTTCGTTTTGGCGGTCTTTGCGATCAACTACTACATGTTTGGGACTGCCGCCGGCCGGTCCCAGCTCTAGCCGGCGGGGCGGCTGGTCCGGGGCCGCCAGGGCACCCCCAGCAACGTGCATTCGGTCGCGCGCCAGCTGGGTGTGGGACTATGCGCCGGACTGCGGCGGCCGTGGGGGCCATCGGATAGCTGCTCCTTATCTTATCCTGGGATTTTGCATCTGCTGCGGATTTCCTATCCTATGTCCGGGAGATGAGGTAGCGTTTAAACGGGAGACGTGGCAAAAACCACTATCTTGTCTGTTCGTTGGTCGGGGCATTCAGGGTGGAGGCAGCGCTGAATTGCCGCGGTTCAGTCGCATCTGATGTCGGCGCCCGCCGGGGGCGCGTGTATTTTTGGGGATATCGGCTGTCTAATGGCGCAGTAGAGTTCGCAGGCGCCTAAAGCCGCGGGATACCGCGCATGCGGCGTGCTTGGTGCTAGGCGACATGGGCAAGCATGCGGACCGAAGGTGGCGTTGGGACAGCCGTGCCATACGGTATGCTTGACCCAAGCTGCGGGCTGTACGAGGGAGGCAGTTCCTGAAGGCCTAGAAGACGTGCAGTATGCGGTGTGGGTCGCCGGGCTTGTGGGTGGTCCAAACAGCTGTGGAATCGCGGTGGCTGGCGCACGACCGTGGGGCAAACGAGGGTGCGAAGGAGAGCGTCGTGGTGCCTGCACCAAAACATTTGGGACCGCGGCGGGAAGTGGCAAGAGAGCAAGCGCAGGGTCTGTTTTATGTTGTCAAACTGGGTACCGCGGACTTAGCAGTCGCAACGCATTGAGAGCAAGTCTGGTATTGCTTGTATGCGTGAGGGATGCGGGGACGGATCCGCCGTGTTAACGAAGTTCCTTGGCTTGCGTAAACGTTACAAGCCGGGGTTGTCCTGCATGCATTGGGCCGACGGCCAGGGCATCGACTAGGAGCATGACCGGGCGGGCGAAGTGTTCCGAGTTTAGAGTGTACGGTAGGTGCCCTAGTGTGGTCTGGGGCAAGGCATGGTGTGTGTCTCAAGATGTGCTGGGCATCATAGCAAGTCGCACACGATCAAGTTTAGCGTTGTTAGCCCGCTGCGCCCCTGCCGGCTCCACCCTACTACCCGCCACGTTGCAGCCATTGCCGGCGGTGGCGGGAGGGGGTCGCACGGGTGGGGCGCGGCGGAATGGCCACAAGACTGGGACCCGGAGAGCGGCGCTTGGGGCGGGGGCAATTTCCCTCGCCGTTAGGTGCAGGCTGATCGCACCAACACGGAGCGGGCCGGGGGCGCATGCAGGACTGGAAGGAATGCGATTATTGGTACCGTAGTAGAGCCAACGCTGGTGGGGCGGAGATGCAATTCGGGAGCAATGCGGCACGGTATGCCCAGTATTTTACCCTGCGGGATGGGCGAAGCCGCCAGAGAACGGCTGCGGATGGCAAGGCTGCGGAGGACGGAGAGGCAACGGCGTTGGACTGGCAGGCGGACGGATTGCTGCTGTTAAAGCGTTACGGGACTGGCGCACTTTGAGCTGCACGCGCGATGGAACTACATCCGGTTGTAGCACGACACGGTTGTGATGACGGCCGGGGTGAGGCCACGGCCTCCGCTGGTGGCGGCCGTGTCATAATTTGGCCTAGTCGCAGACGGGCAGGCTGCCGGGAGCTCTGGCTCTTTGTACGGTATCCGTGACGACTGACGAGACTGGCTGCCACGGCCATGTACATCGAATCCAGCCGTTGAGCCGGGCAAATCCATGTCAGCATTCAGCGCAGGGACTGGGGGCCGCAGGAAAGCAGAAGTTACACGGGGAACGCCCCGCAGCCACCACCGCAGTTGGCATTCTCATCCTGCCTTGCGAGTGACTGAAGAGTCTGAAGGGCCTTGTGTACGTGCCGCAGGCGAAGAAGCTGCACGCTTTCAATGTTCACGGATGATCGGACACTATGTGCAGTCGCCATCTCTGTGGCCTGAGGGAGTCATGTCAGCAGTCGCTACCGTATGGCTGCTACCTCACGGGGCTACCTTTCCAGCCGTATTCTTGCACTTCCTCCACCGACAATGTGGTCTGGCGGTCCGCTATCGCGCCGGTCAAAGTTCAACATTACTCAGTCCACTATGCCATCCCCTGCCATGCGACAATGCGCCTCGTGCTCTGGTCCACACGTTCCGCACTTACTGCCCCAGGCAGACAGAACCCCTCCATGTTTGGCGCTGCTTGGGCCGCCAAGCTAGTCATACGTGCAGTCGATCACGAAAGGCTGGTAAGCCTCAATGAACTCCTTGACGCTCATGCCCACCTGCAACGGAGGTGTCGACACGAGTGCGTCAGCACCACCAACACACCACGCGGTAGCTGCAAGACCGATGCAGGTCGCACACGCACGCGCACGCGCACACATCCAAGCGGCCCCGCCCCCGCCCTCCCGTTTGCGACCCCCGTCCCACGGCCCAGCCGCGCGGCGGAGCCCACCTTGAGGTCCACCTCTCCCGCGCCCATCCAGAAGAACTCCGGATCCAGCTGCGTGATCTTAGAGCTGAGAATGATGGGCAGGTTCTGCAATCCCGCAGAGAAGCCGGCGGGCAGCGGGCTCAGCAGGGCCCGGGCCGGCGCAGGTCGGGGCGGCAGCCAGCAGTCGTGTGTGTATGTACGGCAGCACACGCGGGCATTCGGGGCACAAATGTCCAGCACCGAGTGCTGTAGCGCAGGGACGCGCACGCACGCACGCGCACAGGCACGACGGCACGCACGGAGCTGCTCCCAGCCCTGCCCTAGACCAACCCGGGCAACCCACACCCGCCCATCCAACACCCCTGCGCCTCACAGCCTCCCGCGCTCCCTCCCTCCCTAGCTCGTTAGCTCACCTCCTTCAGGCCAATGGGCGACACGGCATTGTGGCTGTAGCCCGTCAGCGCGTCGTTAACCTGTGGGCGGCCGGTTGTATGACGATTCTGTGCGTGCGCGCGAGCGCCAGTAAAACAGATGCATTGATAGGAAACTAAACGCCTCCATCTCTTACCCGTGTTCCATAAACAGCGACACCGCCCTTACCTCCTCAGGCGCCAGGCGCATGTTGTAGTATTGCCGCCCGAACTTGCGGCCGCCCAGCTCGCACAACGCCACCTTGAGCTTGTCGGCGTGCAGCCGCGCCGTGTACTGCAGCAGCGAGAGAACGGGCAGGCGAGCGCATGGGAGGCTGGGCGCGTGAGTTGACGGGTTCGATTGGTCATCTGGGTGCGTGATAGGTGCTGCTGGGCGTGAGGGCGGGGCAGGCAGACCGAATGTCGCACGGCATCCTGAGCCGCGAAACCCTGGCAAGGCCGGAGCTCTCTGGCTCCAACCAAGCCTACAAGCCCGCAACAGCCCTCGCCAGCCGCCTTCCACCCACGGCCCCTACCTGCACAATGACGCAGTAGTATTTGGAGTGTCTCGGGTCGTCCCAGCCCTTGACGCTCTCATGCGCCCTGCAGCCGGGCAAGGACACACCCGTGTTGCAGCCGGAGCCACACCAACTTGCACACACGCACACACACCACGACATGGGCTGGCGCGCACTCGTTCTGTAACCCCTCAAAACACACGCCTGCGTGCACACGCACGCACGACAGTCATGGCCGAGCGCCGCGCGAGCGCGGGCGCAGCGTGCAACGCTGTGTTGAGTGTGACCCAATGCAAGCGAATTCCAATTTTAACGTGCAACGCCAGTTTTGGCAAGACAGGCGCCCCCAAGCGGTCGGCGGCTTGGGACTTCATAGCGGCTACCTAATGTGTTTTGTCACCTGGTGTTCTCCATCACTATGCTCTTGCATAGGTGGTCGATGCTGGCGGCGCCCAGGCAGTCCCGCCGGAACTCCAGCGGCTCTGTGAGGCAGCCAGTATCGGGGACAGGGCTGATGGTGCATGTGCGTGCTAGACAATAAGGCATATGTACGCGTGTGTGTCCAGCATTTAGTTCAAAGCCAAGGCACCGCGCTGGGCTCCTGAAGCCCCTCATCCCGTGCACTTCTCGAACGGCAGGATGAAGCCCCCAACCTGACTCGTGAACCAGGTACCGTCTAGGGCGGATACGGTCAAGGGCCAAGCTGCACGCGCGAGCTGTTGCGGAGCGCTGAGCCGCCCCCTGAAACGTACACACGCCCCTGCACACCGGCCACTCACGGTCGTAGTAGTCTGCTGGCACTCGCACGAACCGCGCCGCCGACACACACCCCTTGCCAATCAGCTCGGCCTGATCATGGTGTGAACAGGGGTGTGGTGAGGCCCGGCGGCCGCGCCGGCATCAGTGCAGAACCAGCAGCGGAGAATTCCCCGTTCACCATGGCTTGCGGAGCCGCAAGCGGTCGGGTGAAGTGCAATCCAAATCGGCCCGGCCTGCAGCTGCGTTGTCCGCCCGTCCACAATTTCCCTGGGATGTTTGTTGTTCCGGGTTCCGGGCAGTACGGCAACTACATTCGCACTTGTCATTGGCTGCTACCCCCGCGGCTCCTCACGCACCTCCAGCCGCTGCTGCGTGGGGCTGGCGTCCGGGGTGACGCTGAGAGCCGCCGGCCGGGGCGCGGCGGGGGTGGCGCCAGAAGCGCCCTCGGGCGTGGCTGCAGCCTGGACGTAAGCACGGGACGACAGGGAGAACCGAGAACCATTTGCGCTCAGCAGGACATATATTACCCCCTGACGCGAGTGGTCCTGGCGCGCTTCCAGCCCAAATGCAGCATCAGCACCCCACTGCAGGTCAGCTCCAGCAATGTAAGACCTTGGGTGGACAACACCAAGGGTGCCCAGACTGATTAAGAGTGAGCCGACTGGACGGAAGGGGGCAGACGGGATTGGTGTGTGTAGAAGACACAGAGCATGATGAACACAACACACTAACCCACCCCTGGGAACCCATAGTTTGTGCATGCCCCAGGGCAGCTATCAGCATAACCCAATGGCCTCGTTCCACTGCCCCGCCGCACCTGCAGTGCACCCGCGTCGAGCCCCAGGGCTTGAGCAAGAGCTGCGATGCGGCCGAGAATTGCTTGCTGCCGCACCGCTAGTGCAACGGCTGGGTGCTGCTCAAGGCTCTTCAACCTATCTTCAATAGTTGAGTATCGTGCAGCTAGATTGTTCGCCATTGTTAAGTGGGCCGCTCAGGCGCTGATTGAATCCCACGCTTTGCAAGAAGCGCAACTCAGAGGGTACACACAGAGGGGTCTGAGGGGTTTATGCATATATAACTACTGGCGATGCTTAAGAGGTTCAAGGACGGGGTACACACAACCCCGATCATTCGCGGATGAGCACGCTCCCCTCGCCCATACAACTTTTCACAAGCTAAATGTGGACGTGATATTTTCCATCGTTACACAATGGGGAGCTAGACAAATCATTATGCAGTCGCTGCGTCAGTGAACTGTTGAAGGAAGGGTGCGGAGTGGTGCGGTCTGGAATTTCTTATTAGTGTAAGCATTACAACAAACGCGTAGCTATGACAGACTGGATTCCGCTGGACGAGAAGGAACTCCTGCGCGAAACCAGCGGGGAAGCGTATGACAACACCTCGCCGCAGGAGTTCCAGGTAAGTGCTTACGCATTATTGCTTCAACAGCTGATGGGAAATGCTGGGCATGGGGTTGTCGATGCGGACCCGACATCGGGTGCACGAGCATGTGTCCCGCGCCCTCATACGTATAGCTTTGGAAACTGTTGGGGGTCGGGGGGCTTGGCTGTAAGGCCACGCGATACCTAGTCGCCGAGGCTCGGCTCTGCACTCTGCGCATCAACGTGCGCCGTGTGCAGGCCTCCCGCGGCGCTGGTGGGGGCTTCAGGGACACGAGCTCGCCCACGGGCGGCGCAACGCAGGTGGCGGGTGTGCCACCACCACCTCGCCCCACGGGCAAAGAGGTGAGTTGTTTTCAGGGGGGGCGTGTGTCAGCGTGAAGCCTTGCACGCGATACCCTGGCGAGTCGGGAACCCGCGTGCGAGAAACCTGATTCGATCGTGCGTTGTGTCAGCCGCCCCCGATGACGCTCTGTGCCAGTTGCGACTTAGCGCTAGTGTCCTTGCGCCGCTGACCCACGCTGTCCCTGTCATGCCTGCGATCCAGATCACTCGCGAGATGATTATGAAAGCGCTGGAGAAGCAGGGCACGCGGCGGCGGCCGCACGCCACGCACGACGACCCCTATGCCGAAGACAAGTGGCTGGCCAGGTGCGGCGCTCGGCACGCTGCCTTATGTGGCCATAAGGTTGCGTGGCCGTCTTAGGAGATGCATTACGGAAGTCAGTCCTGCTGGCTGACGCCTATGTGTGTGGACTGCCGTCTCCTGCCGCCTGCAGCCAGTCGCATCTGCACCTTAACGGCTGCCATATCGGCCGCATCACCAACCTGCGCAGCCTGCAGACACTAGAGGTAGGTGCGACAGCTTTTTTGTTTGGAAAGCGCAAGGGGGAGGGGGCGATACCATGTTGGGTGTGTGGCGAAAGAGGGAAGCAGAACGAGTGTGCGCGTGTGTTGATGTGTGTGTGAGTGTGTGTGTGTGTGTGTGTGTGTGTGTGTGTGTGTGTGTGTGTGTGTGTGTGTGTGTGTGTGTGTGTGTGTTAAAAAACGAAACGAAAGCCCGCCCAGACGACGCCGGAGTTACTTACGGATACCTACCAATTTACCGAGCGTCGCGTGGTTGTCGTCACCCAGGTAGTCATACTTACCCGCGATAAGCCTGTAACCCCACGGGCGACCATTCGGCCTGACCCCGCGATGTACCTGTATGCGTCCATGCTCCGCACCCTGGGCGCGCTAAACAACGTTTACCCAGCACGCCTAATTCCCGTATTCCCGCCCGCTGGTCGTAGTCGAGCTCACCTATAAGCATGGGAATGGAAAGGCATTGGGCGGCAGCACAGAAGTGTCACGGACATGTGAAATGGCAGCGGTGGAAGAGGGCGGCGTGCAGCAAGCAAGCTATCTAATGTCCTAACACGCATCCCAAAGCCAAAGTGTGTGTGTGTGTGTGTGTGTGTGTGTGTGTGTGTGTGTTATTCGGGGCATATATGTGCATGCGTGTATTTGTGTGCGTGTTGTTCTCATGTGAGCTGGTGAAATTGCACCTTCAGTGGAGTCCTAACGCCGCAGCATATCCACAAGGATACATCACTGGCGCGAGCAACCCCGAGTAACCAGCCTGCGTGACTCGCTGTACTTACCGAGCATGCCGTACCGGTGCCGTACACGCAGGTGCTGTACCTGTACGACAACCAGATCAGCCTGATTGAAAACGTGGCGCCGCTGCGGCGGCTGACGCACCTGTACCTCACCAGCAACAACATCCGGGAGATCAGCGGACTGGCGGGGTTGCCCAACCTTCAGAAGCTGTACATCGAAAAGAACTGCCTGACGGTGTGTGGGTGTGGCTGTGTTGCACACCGACATTGCATATGTGTGTTAAAGAGCACAAGGAAAGCATATGTGTGTGTGTCTGTCTAAATGCGTACATGGCCGTCAAGTGATTGTAGTAATGGGTGTGGTAATGAGATTGTGGCGGCAGCAGCCAAGCGTGTCCGGCACGGGAGGCAAGCACACACGCGCGTGATGCGCGGCCATCATCGATTACCATGGCCACACAGGCTCGGTTGGACACAGCGCTCGCTCAAAGCTCTGCTACCCTCTGCCCTGTCCCTCACCCGCCCGCGCCCCACTTTTCCATCCCGCCAGACTGTGAGCGGGCTGGAGCACTGCCCCTCCCTGGAGGAGCTGCACGTGTCACAGCAGCGCCTGCCGCCCGGCACCCCGCTGGCCTTCGCGCCCGCCTCGGTCGCCGCGCTGTCCGTCAGCCTACGCGTGCTTACAGCAGGTGCGTCTTTTAGGCTTGCCGTATACTCCTGCTGCTGTTCTGCAGCCAGCAAACGTATCGCTGCGCGGACTTGCTCTTCCAGAGACGCGCCACTCGCAACAACCGTACGGGCGCCTCCGTTCCTCGCGCTCCTCCCCAACATCTCACATCCTGCCTCCCTCCATGCGGCGCCCCCTGCCCCCTGCCCCCTGCCCCCTGCCCCCTGCCCCCTGCCCCCTGCCCCCTGCCCCCTTGACCCGCGCTGCGCCCTGCAGGCCAGTGCAACATCAGCAGCGGCAGTGTGGGCCAGCTGCGCGGCCTGTCGCGGCTGCGGCGGCTGGACCTGTCACACAACGGGCTGGACAGCTTCGAGGCGCTGGACCCCGTGCTGCAGCCCTGCGCGGTGCTGGGCAGCCTGGACCTGAGGGGGAACCCGCTGTGCAGGTGGGCGCGTCCGCGACCGTGCGTTGCGCGTGTGGGGCGCGTTTGGGGGGTAGGGAAACGGAAAGGCGTGTGTTGGTTGGGGCGTGTGTGCGCGTGTGTATGTTTGTGTGTGCGTGTACTCTGTGTAAGTGCGTGTGTGTTTAAAGAACAGCAAAACGAAGCCCGCCCGTGTGGGTGTGTACGTATGGGGTTTTGTGAAGGCACTGGGGGGCCAGGTACTGGGTTTGGGCATAGGTCGCATGCGTTGGGGGTGGGGTGGGTGGTTGAGGGGGAACGCGTTGGGTTTGCATGCATTGGGGCCTTGGTGGGCGTGCATTGTTGTGATCCATCCAAGACGGGAGTATGGGAACGAGTAAGTTAAATGCATCGAACGCATGCGCTGCTAGTACGTACCGCGCGTACACGCCGTTGGCGCCAGCATGTGAGATTTCCAAGGCTTTGTCGTAATCATCGTTTTACGGCTTCACCCACTTCTCGGCCCCTCGGCTGTTCCTACTGGACTTCGGCACATCATACGTGTGATCCAATCACTCCGCCGTTAGGCCAGCACGTAAGATCCCCGGGGCTGCTTCGTTGCGCTCATTGTTCTGCCACTGCAGGCAGCCCAAATACCGCGACACCATCATCCTCATGAACGATTCCGTCACCACCGTGGACGACGAGCCGGTGAGGGGTGGGAGGGGGCAGGCAGGAGCGGGGTTACGAGGACCAAACCCACAGTGCGCTGGGCTGCGCTGCAAGCAGGGGCGGAAACAGAGAGGTGCAGGTTGGCGGGCGGGAGGACGCAGGGAGTCCGAACAGCTGCCCGGGGTATGCGCATACATCTCGCATCATGTGTGTGCTCCACATGGACTGCCCCTGACACCTCCCACCCGGTCGCAGCAAGGACACGGTCGGCATGTGCGCAGGGAGCGCACGGGAAGGGAACGCACTGATGCATGGCTGTGCTACAAGGAAGGCATGTACAATTGCGCACCCGCCCACACAATAGGACGGCACAAAGCGGAAAAGGGTCGTCGACACACGACACCCGCCCACGTGTACGTTGCCGTGTCGCGCCTGCAGGTGGCCGCCCAGCACCGCGAGTTCCTGCTGCGGCTGCACATCCGCCGCATGAAGGCGCAGCTGGCGGCGGAGCTCAAGGAGGAGGAGAAGGCGGCGGCGGCGGCCGGGGCGGAGCAGGCCGGGACAGGGGCAGCAGCGGCAGGGTTGGCAGCAACGGGGCCGACGCCGAGCGGGGGCTCGTTTGGGGCGGGTCCGGCGCGCAGCGGCGGGTCTTTTGGGGCGGGGCCGGCGGGGCAGGGGTCGGCTGCGTCAGCGGCGCACGGGCAAGGCGTGACGGGTGCGGCGCACCGTGTGCCGCCTCGGACAGGCGGCTTCACGGCGCCGCCGCCAGGAGGGGGTGGCGGGACCAGCGGCGTGGGGTCGAGGTCGCTGTCTCGGAACACGAGCACCAGCGGCACAGGGGGCAAGAGCAGCTCGGGGCGGGTGGCGGTGCAGGCGGTGACGCTGGGCATGGATGGCCTGGGCCTCTCGCGGTGAGGTGTCGACGTGGGATGCGGAGAGAACTTACCATTAGGCTGCGTGGCGTACGAAGTGGAGTCCAGGTGCGCGCGTAGGGCAGGCTTGACTTGGTTTCTGAGTGAGGTTATGACAGAACAGGGTACAGGACAACGTAGCTGACCTGGAAGGTAGGTAGAAACGGCGCGGGCGGTTGCTGCACCCGCCAGTCATCCGGTGCGCTCGCCCGATGCCTTCTAGATCTCCTACATCGGAGAAATGGAGTTTATGGCCGTGTATAAAATGAAAGCGCCAAGTGCGAAGGTGTACAGCGCCGAAAGCGCTCAACGAAAGTGCCAGGGGATATTTATAATTCGCGCTCGCTGGCCCCCTCGCGACCATTCCATTCATCATGTGGTAGACTAGGCTGAGACCAGTGGATGCGGTCGAGAGCGCCAAGCGTCTGATTCGGGAAAGTCATTATTTATCTCCCGCCGCGGGTGCGCTCGCGCATTTTGCCCTGTTGGGCGCATAGTTTCTGCGATAGACCATAAGAAGCAACAACTACATCGCACGCAAGCGGATGGCTTTTTACGCCTTCAACTGTCCGGGCCGCATGGGATGCAGAGTAGGTCTACACCCGCGCGCTATCGCGCGCTACAAAGTATCAGTCGCAGCACACTCATTTGATGCTAGGCTATTTGATACTGCTAAGAAGAACACATTCCACGTCCATGGCGACTTCACAGGCGCCCAAGGCCGGGCTTGACATAGCGCAATAACCCGGCCAGATAGCTCATATATCTCTAGCTAGATTAATAGCTTTCGTGAACAGTCTAGGTACTGAAACCGCCCCACGAGCGGCGCCCCAGGACTGGTGCGGCAGCAGTGAGCGGGAGGTGGAGCTAAGCTCACGCACGGCCGCGCCGACCGCACGGCGGCTCTAAAACGGGGCCAATAGTGCTTGTGCAGGTGGGTACGGGCCTGGAGGGGTATCTGTTATGCCCAGGGCGGGCCAGCTGGCAGGCCGCGCAACACCCTAGAGGGCTGAAAATGAGAATGCACTGCGGAATCGCTACTAGCATCGACAAGGGGGGAGGTTCAGGGTGTGGGAGCGCTGCTCTGGGGCGCCAGGCCCTTGTCCCGAACAAGGCGGGTGCTCAGTACCTCGCGACCAGCAGCCGCCAGCGCTCGGAACGAATAAGGAATACCAGGTTGGCTTGAATGCCTCCAAGGCTGCATGAGTTTGCTTCTTGGGCAGGGTGGAGGTCTTCATCATCAGCGACCGGGGGTCAGCGACCGAAGCGGCTCAGTGTCGTCCGTGCCCCGCTCGTGCCTTGTTGCAGTTTTAAAGCACCCTGGAATGCTCACGGGCTCTCTTTCGGCTTCGAGCTGGAGAGACTGCGAAGGCGCGCCGATGACCGGAACTCCGTCGCATTTAGGCGTGCAGGTGAGCAGATAAGCACTGTGTAGTGGCTGCTTGTCGCGAAGGGCGCTGTCGAAAACTCCAACCCCTCCGCGCTGGTCCTGTGCGCGCAGGGGCTCGGTCACCACGGAGCAACGCTCTCTAGCGAGACTCTAGCCTCAATGTATGAACCCTCAACGGACCGCTCACGAGGTAAGCGAAGGGCTCGCGCGTACATCGGTTGGGCCAAGTTCTCGGCGAACAATGCGACTAAGATGTCTGTAATGCCTCTCGCAGGCGTCGGCTCTGAGGCCGGCAGCCTGCAGCAGCAGTCCAGCATGATGAAGAACGCATCAGATCCCAGCCTGAGGTCGACCAGCTCCAGTTTTGCGGACCTGGCGGAGACGGCCGCGTTTGGCAGGTGAGAAGAGCAGGGCTTTTGAGTGGCCCTTCAGCGACCGGCCGCGCTAAACCAGCACCCGCCCTGCGCCGAGCAGTAGGGCTGATACATGGTACTTATATGAACGCAGGCACCAGTTCCAGCGTCACGAGGAGCAGGATATCTTCAGCGCGGTGGGCGGTATGGAGCTCGGCGTGGACGCGGACCTGGACTCGCTGGGGGCGGACATCGCATCCACCAGCGGCCACGAGCCGCACTCGGAGCCCTCTCGCACGCTGTTCGTGCGGCACATCAACCCCACGGCCTCGGACGAGGAGCTGCTGGCCATGTTCAAGGTAGGCAGGGCTTCGCAGGTTGTAGGGGCGGCGGAGCGGGGGGAGGAGCGTGCCGTGTGCGGCCGTTGGCATGCCACGTGGAGACGCCCAGGCGCGTGCCCACGCTGCATGGATTAAAGCACGATACGAGCAGTGCCGCAGTTTTGCTGGCAGGCGGGGGTTGGTGGAATGGCACTCGCCGCACCTGCACGCCGTTGAAGAGTTTCTGGCGGCTGGGGCACCGCACGCCACCTCATCACGCGGCCTCTCACCACCCGTCGGCCGCCCAACAGGTGTTTGGCGACGTGCGGCACATGTACATGGTCAGCAAGCACCGCGGCTTCATCATGGTCACCTATTTTGACCTGCGCGCGGCGGCGCGGGCCCAGGCGGCGTTGCACGGCGCGCCCATCACGTCGTTGCCGCTCGACATCCACTTCTGCGCGCCCAAGGGCGACCCCACCGTCAGCCAGGTGCGTCTCGCTCGCTCCGCACACAGAATCGCTTTGCACAACACACCAGCGCTCGTGCTGCACAGTGCCCGGCTGCGCATACATCCTGGTGTCAGTTCTAATACTTGCATGCGCCCAACCTACGTCTTCCGCTTCCCAACCGCAGGGCACCGTGTCCCTGTTCAACCTGGACCCCGACACCTCGAATGACCATCTCGTCTGGCTGTTCTCCAAGTTCGGCGACGTCAAGGACATCCGCGAGTCGCCCGATCGCCGCAGCCAGAAGTTCATCACCTTTTACGACACCCGCCACGCGCTGGCGGCTCTGCGTGCCATGAATAAGGCCGAGCACCTGGGCAAGCTGCCCTCCAACATCACGCCGCAGCTGGCGGCCTCGCTCTCGCAAATGACCATGCACGACACGTCCGCGGGCGGAGAGGTGAGGGGGGGTTAACGGCTCGTAACGGCGCTGTGGAGGCTCCCAGCTTGCGCGGGCTGCCAGACGTGAGACGAGAGCACTTGAAATTATGATAAATAGTAACGCTGGCGTGCATTGAGCCGGCGCTCCGTTTGTTAACCCCTGTGCACAGGCGGCGCAGCTGGCGGCCAGCAAAAGCCACCCCTCGCGCGCCTCCTCGCAGCCCGGGACCACGTCACCGAGCCCCCTGCCGGGCACCTCCCCGGCAGGGCCCCCCTTCATGTCCGCCCAGGCCCGCACAGACATGCATCAGGTGAGGCACGCGTTAGCGCCGCTGTACTCGCGTACGGCCCATTGTTTTTGTCATCGTTATTATCATCAACATCGTCACGGTGCCTGAATAATATCGTAACCTCCAACTCTACCATCGCGTCCTGCTGCGCAGCTTGGACCCCAGGTGTCCCCGCAGGTGGCTGCGGGCTTGCGCAGCGGCATGCACGTGTCCGACTCGGCCTCCAGCATGTCGGGCTCCGTAAGTGGCCAGGCCGCCGCCACCAGCCAGCTGCTGGCGGCGGCCGCCGCCGCCGCGGGCCGCAGCCCGCTGGGCATGCAGGGGCCACACGGCCTGCATGGTCCGCATGGGCCGCACGGCCACGCGCACGCGCACATGCACAAGGTCGTGCCATCGCTGGCCACGCTCTCGGAGGCGCAAGCGCTGGATGACCCCACTGCGGGACTGTACGCCGCCGCTGCAGCGGCCGCAGCCGCCGGCAGCATGGGGTCGATGCTCACGGGCAGCGGCGCTGGCAGCGGCGTGGGGCTGGACCAGTCCAGCGGCGGCAGCTCCGCCGCGGACGTCAACGCCACCGCCAACATGCTCATGGGGCTGCAGCTGAGCGCGGCGGCGGCGGGGCAGGTGTCAGCGTCACCGGAGCAGCAGCTGTGGGCGCTGCAGCAGATGGCGGCGAGCGGCGGCGCGGGACAGGGCCAGGGTCCGATGTGGGGCGCCGGCGGCGCGATGTACAACCAGCAGGCGGCGCACGGCGCAGCGGCGGCAGCCGCGGCGGCCGCGAACCTGCAGGCGCTGCGCAACCTGCAGGAGCTGCAGGCGCGGCAGCAGCAACAGCAGCAGCAGCAGCAGCAGCAGCTGGCCATGGCGGCCAACCTGGCCACGCTGCAGGGCCAGGCGCTGTCCGCGGCGGAGCTCAACGCCGCGGCGGCGCAGCTGCTGCACATCGCCGGCCTGGGCCAGGCCCTGGGCCCCGCCGGCGGCGCGGGTGCGCCCTTTGGCGGCGCCGGCGGCCTGGGTGCGCTGGGTGCGCTCGGCGGCCTCGGCGCTGGCGGCGCCGGTGGGCTGGGCGCGAACGCCGCTGCTGCGCAGCAGCTGCTGCAGCAGGCGATGGCCATGGGCAACGTCAACGCGCTCAGCGCGCTCGGCAACATGCAGGCCGCCGCGCTGGCTGCCGGCGTGGGCGCGGGCGGCCGGCTCGGCGGCTCGTTCGGCGCGCTGGCGGGCCTGGCGGGCGTGCATGGCCACCCGGGCGGCCCGGGCGCTGCCGGCCGCGACGCCGCTGCCAACAGCCGCGGCGGCGGCCGGCTGAGCCGGCGCACCACAGACCCGGCCGCGGAGATGGAGCGGAAGATGCAGCAGGAGAAGCTGTACGCGCTGGATGCTGTCAAGATCCGCAGCGGCGAGGACAAGCGCACCACACTCATGATCAAGAACATCCCCAACAAGTACACGCAGAAGATGCTGCTGGCCACCATTGACGAGCAGTTCCGCGGCACGTACGACTTCTTCTACCTGCCCATCGACTTCAAGAACAAGTGCAACGTGGGCTACGCCTTCATCAACATGATCAACCCCTTCGACATCATCGCGCTCGTCGAGCGCTTCAACAACCGCCGCTGGGAGCGCTTCAACAGCGAGAAGGTGCGTTGGTGTTATACGTTTCGGCCGAAATCGGATCTGCCTGCGCCACATTTACCCTAAAGCGAAGGGCTTGCCCAGGGCTTGTCCTAATATTTCCTATGCATCTGCATCCTTCCTTGTGCGCTTGCTCGCGGCTGCAGGTGTGCTCCATCAGCTACGCGCGCATCCAGGGCCGCGCCGCGCTGGTGGCGCACTTCCAGAACTCCAGCCTCATGCACGAGGACAAGCGCTGCCGGCCCATCCTCTTCACCGCCAACGGCACGGAGACCACCGACCCCGAGGCCTTCCAGAACGACCCCTCGCTGCAGCCGCCACACCACGGGATGGGCGGCCCCGGCGGCCCCGGCGGCAGCTCCTCCTCGCTGCCGCACCACAATGCCGGCGGCATGGCCGGCTCCAGCCTGTCTGGCGCCGGCGGGTCCTCCGCCTCGCTGGGCTCTATGCACTCGGCCGCAGCCGGGGCGACCTCGCCGCCCACGGGCGGCGCAGGCACCAGCCTCGGCGGCATGTCGGCTTCTTCGGCGGCGGCAGCGATGGCGGGTCCGGCCAGGATCCGCGCCGCCGCCGCAGCTGTGGCCGCCGCCGGCGCGTCGGGCGGCATGCTGGTCGGAATGGGCGGCCACGGCGGTGGCCATGGACACGCCAACTTGGGCGGCAGCAGCCAGGGTCAGCTGAATTTGGACATGCTGTCGGGCATGGCGCATCACGGAGCGCACGGTGGCACCGGCGGCGGCAGCTAGCGCACGCAGGCGCGCCCGCTTGGGCGCGTCAGTGGCCGGGGATAGCGGGGAGTTTGGCAGGAGGTTTTACGTCGTAGCGAGGTTTGGTAGGAGCGCGGCACGTTTTTGGGGTGTCATTGTAGGCAGGTGTTCGCGCATGGCACTGACTTGCCAGTGTTTGTGGAACGGCGCGCGTGCACGTACGTGGGGACCCGCAATAACTGTCCAGTCGTGTTCACTAGGGGCCGCCATTCCTCTATACTCATGACATGCCGCACGGTGTGCGCGCGTACCCACAACAGCTCGTGCCGCCGTAGTTCTGTGGTCAGACATGCTAGGCTGGCCGTTGTCTGCAGACGTGCTGCGGACAGCTCTGCGAGCGGGTTCCCACCTCTGTACCCTCATACATTTCTTTGAGTTTTCATCGGCCACGGGGTTCGGCGTCGAGGCCGCGAGGTAGCACCGCCGCCGGCAGGCAGCCCTACGCCTGCCGTGGAAGGGATGCAGCCCGCTGTGAGCCCTGGCTGTCGCCGCGTGCTCGTGTGTTCGTCGCTGGCCAGTGTGTGGTTGATTGCTGTCGATGGTACGTACTAACACAAAAAGAGCCGAGTGCGCTGCGATTTGGATTACTTTGGATGCAGGCGCCGTTTGTATGGTGCCGGCTTGGAGTACTTGTTTGTGATGGACGGGTTTCGCGCCAGCTGTACAATACCGAGGTGTCCCGGGCTACCCGGTGAGCGTGTTGTCCTCGGGCCTCGAGACCCAGAGCTGCCCGAGGCGCCGCACCCGAGGCCCCCTGGTGCAGGGTTGATGGTGGAGGACGACATTTGGTGTGTGCACTTTAACGTGCCGTGGGTTTGCTGCTTTACTGTTTTTTGGTGTGCGGCCTGTGGGTGCGAGAGAGTCGGTGTCACGCAAGGACACAGTTTGACATGTGCGCTGAAAAGAGTTGATTAGGATTGCGCGGTGCAAATCTTTCAGGGGCTGGGAAAGAGGGATGCAGGTCGTTTGGAGGAGTTTCGCGAGTTTCGCGCCCGAAACGCTCGGGTTGGGAGGAGGCTGCTTCCTGCCATGAGCTCCAGTGAAAGCGAGGCGCTTTGGTTTCGCAACGGAATGCCGTGCAGGGCCTTTTTCCTACGCCACCGCCATCATGCGGGTAGCTAGTGCTTCAGTGTTTGGCGCTTGAAGTGAGTCAGTGTGTGCGCTCAGTGAGCGCTATATCCCGCCGCTTTCGAAGTACATACGTCGAGGGCTGCGGGTCTGGAGGAGTGTGTAAATGTGCGCGAGGTTCAGATTGGCTTGGGAGTCGACTAGATACATGGCGGTTGCGTTTGATGTGATGTACAGGCACGGGATACGGCGCGATGCGGCGGCAGGTCGACACAAGGCTCGCTTGCTGTGGTGGGTTGGAAGCATGTGCGTCGGTCACGAAGACGTTCTGAGATAAACACAATGGGGATGTGGGCTTGGACAGGGGTATCGTCAAGGTGGAGAACGCCAATAGTGGAGTGAGGCGCTGCAAGGGACAGGCGAGGAGAGGAGAGAGAGCAGAGGGAGGTCGCATGGCGTTTGCGGATGTATGAGACAGGAGGTGCGCAAGGCGAGACGCACAGAGCAGGCGGCGGTCATAAACGGTTCTCACGGCAGAGGCATGCAGGCGCAACGGATGCGGTGCCATGGAAGGCGGCACTCGCAGTAGCGCGAAGTAGCAGCGGCAGCGCGATTGCTGCACGGAATCATGGGGGGGTAGTCTCGAGGGTTTGGATCGCCCAGAGTGAAGTTTGTTGCAGGCGTGGTGTTTCCGCAAGTCGACTAATCATCCAAAGTACCATTGGTGCACGAGGGAGTGGTGCTGTCGGTTGGGGAGTAGGTCGTGAGGGTTTGGGTAGGCGAGTGGCGGGCGCGGCACGCAGACCAGCTTGCACGGCTGGCAGCACGACATCCGGTTGGGCCCCTTGAGCCCCCGCATGCGCCGCGGCACGCCCGCAACCTGAGCGCCGTGGCCTGGCCGCCGCGCCTGAGGGCAGATGAGTGACTTGGTTGGGAGCGGTCCGCGTGCAGTCCGCGCCAAGACTCGCCTTACCTATTATTTTCCAGTCTGCGTGTATGCGTACGCCGCGTGTGCCGATTCCTGTGGATTCTGTTGTTTCTCGAAAACTGGTGGCTCCCCCATGAGTACTCGCCCTAGTGGCGGGGTTTTCTACTATAGTTTTGCCTTTTTTGGTTTGGTTGTGTGCCCCATCCCGTGTCCAGATCCTTATCCGTTTTTTGGTAGAGCAGAACCGCGTTTTGAGTTTGATGGTTGACGTCTACAAAGAGATACTATGCACGTGTTATATCCCGTATTCTTTTCTTAACATTAGAGAGGTAGAGGCTGAGGCGGTGAGCAGGTGCGCCGCCCGTTTGCGCCGGCATTTGCGCAGGGTTGGCTCGCACCCGAGAGAGCGCTGCGCACCGCACGCGCCTGCCGAGAGGCCAGATCGGTACACACGCAGCACCTATGGTCACCTGTAACGGACCGGTGTGTTTTGGCACGTTACGTGAATGGGGCCCGGGGAGACGAGTAACACACGTTCCCGTCAATGGCGGCTGCGGCACGTGGCAGCGGCCTACGGCTGTAGCGGAATGCAGCCCCGGGGTCATCCAGCCTAGACAAGTCAGGCCCCATGCGCTGAGTTCAACTGCTGCTCACAGGCATAGTGGATTAGTGGCGTACTCCAGACACGGTGAACAGGAAGCTGAGATGTGACCGGGGAGAGAAATCCATCATTTGCCTTCACAGGGCACCGAGGCGGCCTTGCCAGCAGGTCCTCAGTGTCCTCAACTCCTCACTGCAACGTGCGCAAACTGCGCTGGCTCTCGCTCCACATTCCCAGCACTTGGTACGATGGAACGGCGTTGCGCACTCTCACCATCTCATGACACCATGCAGCACAAGTGCAAACGGCTGGCGACACCGTAACACAAGATGACCTCACACCCCTACACGCAATCACAAGTCCACGCATAGTTCCTCACACCCGCACGGTACAGCCTTGCACTACGTGGCTGTCCGGTTACCGTACTGTGTCCAACCGCCACGACGCGCGTGCGTCTCGGCGTTGTTGTGTGCCGCACTGGGGGTGCAACACCAACAAAACTCAAGCAAATTCCATGCAGTAACATACCCAACTCCCGGCCTGTGAGTGCCTCGTAAACTCCTTGCGAGAAACCAAATCCCATGCCGCAGCGTCCCTTGCAGCTACTGCCGCCGCGCCCGCTGCTGCTCCTGCTGCTGCAGCAGCTGCTTCTGCTGACTGCGTGCCCGGCGCTCCTGCACCTTCTTGCCGCCGCGGCGGCGGTTTGACCGGTTGCGCTTGGGTTGCTGCGCCACCGCGGCCTCCACCTCCACCTCCACCTCCGCCACCTCCTGCACCTGCACCTGTGACACCTCCAGCAGCACCGCGGCGGGCACGTACAGATCGGCGGCGGCAGAGCCGTCGCCAACAATGCTGCTGCGGCTGCTGCCGCTGGTGCTGTTAGCGCTGGTGTCCGTGGCGGCACTGGCACACGCCGCCGCCTCCAGCTCTGCCTGCAGCTTGTGGCCGTTCTGGCGCCACCACTCCGCCTTGCGCGCCTCCTTCTGCCGCGCCGCCTCCGCCACCGCCGCCACCTCCAGCTCCGTCTGCAGCCTCAGTTCGTTCTGGCGCCACCACTCCACCTTGCGCGCTAGCTTCTGCCGCGCCGCCTCCGCCGCCGCCTCCGCCATCTCCGCCGCCTGCCGCCGGCACGCCTCCTCCCGCAGCCGCGCCAGGCGCTCCTCCGCCTGCGCCGCCGCCACCAGCTCCCAGGCCTCCGCGTTCTCCCGCAGCCGCTGCTGGTCTTCCTGCAGCTGCTGCACCACCAGGTGCGACAGCGGCGCCGGCGTCTTGCGCATCTTGTCCATCAGGGCGTGCGCGAAGGCGTGCTGCTCCTTAGGCCCGGCGGCCATTTGGAAGGCGGTGTCCAGACGGCGGCGCTTGCCGGGCATGCGCTGGTGCACATCGACCTCGTGGTCGGTGCAGAGGAACTTGCACACGAAGTCGGCGGCTGGGTAGCACAGGAACACGTAGTCCCGACTGCACGTGTTGAGCACCGAGGGAGCGGCCGCGGTGACACCAAGGAGCAGGAGGGCAGGCAGCCGGGTACGGGGCTATCCGCGTGCTGGCAGAAGCTGGGTCGAGACTCATAAAGCGTCTATGTTGAGGTTTGTGCGCTCCTTCCACTGACGTCACTAGCATGTCTACGCCCCGCGGCTCGTCCCCGCGCATGCCCGCTACAAAACCTGCTCTGCCCGGACCCGACTGCCCACAAGGAAGTGATGCGACAGTGGACTCACTGCATTTCCGTGCCGTGCAGCCCCAGAATGTCGATATCGCCGAACAGGGGCCTCTGGGGGGCGTGGTACTTGATCAGGTACATGTCCTCGCGCGGGCGGGCCACCCTGGAGCAAATAGGAAGGGACAAGGCCGGTGCGAAAGTCAACGTAGGTCAACGCGTGCCAGCCCAATGCGCACCCTGCGGGCTATCGCACTGGCACTCAAGCTGTTGGCCTGATTTCCCTTGCCCGGAGGTCACTCACCGCCCAAAACGGTTTGGCGTCTTGAAGTCAGGGTCCCAAGCAGTCTCCTTGACGAGGGGTGGAGAGGCGACCGGACCCAGACGGCTGTGCGGCCAGGGAGAGGTCTCGAGTAATTTCCTTGTTTCAAGTATGCAAGTCGCAACTAGGGGTGCTGCAGTGCACGGCTTGCGAGCTCGCCGAACAACAACGGTCGGCCCAAACCCCAGAACGTCGAAAGGCCTTACCCATTTGCCATCCGCCGTTCGTCATTTGCCTGAGGCTCCATACGAGAAAGGTTACGAGCCATGTTGACTGTCAGAACACGAGAAAGAAAAGTCCTGGTGAGTTGTAAGGCTGAGCAGCGTGGTGGCTGCCTAAACCGTGTGTGTGTGTGTGTGTGCTTGTCAGGTAATGTTTAGAGCTATGCAAGAACCTGGCCTCTTAATAGCAGTCTCGAAGCCCTCTAAGGCGCAATGCAGGCCCATGTTGTTTGGAACCGGAACTGGGGTTCCAGTTGTTTGGGTTTGGGGGTGCTCTTGATTGAGTTGTCAATAGCTAGACGACTACTGCTGGTTTGCACATGCTTCTTGCTGAGGCAGCTGTGCGTTTCCGGGGGTAGACCTCTTTTATCTCTGCCCAGAAGGACAGCCAGCTCACGCGCACCCTTTAAGGTGACAGCCGCGTGTTTTGATACATAAATGCTGCCCAGGAATAATTGCTGGGGCCAGCGCAGGACAAGGAAGTGCTGGGCCCGGGCTTACTGTTGATGCACAAGGCGCTGGGCTGACGTTAAAGCGTTGCACCGGACCATCTGTTACAAAGCCACAGCAATGGAACATGCGCTTTGGTGGGGAGGAACGAGGGCTGGGACCAGCGGGTCAGGCGAAATTGGGGCACAAAGCTGCCAGTTTAGAGCCTACATGAAGCTTCTGCACGCATAAAGGCTGCCTGGGACCACTGCTGTCGCGTCAGGGCAAGCAGTCGTGAAGTTGGGCCAAACGAGAGCCGCTTAAGAGCACTTCTACTGCTAAGCGAATAAGCCTCAACCTACTGTTGCACTGCGTGGTTGCCATGGCGCTTCCTGCGCGAATGTTTGCGGGGCTGCAGTGGGACTCCCGCGCTTGCTGCTCGGACCCGACCCACCGGGCCCGCGGCTGCCCACGCACGTCTGCAGCAGCCCAGGCAGCAGCTCGGGTCAGGAGCTGTGCAGAGCGCAAGAGCCCGGCGTGCAACACGACAGATGTTGCGCAGGCTCGGACAAGCGCGGGGCGGGAATATGCGGGGACAGTGGTTCAGCCTGGACTGCCCTGCTGCCCATGGGCTGCCCATAGGCTGTTGAGGTCCTTGGCGTTGCTGGGCGCCGTGCACAGGGCCACACCCTTGACGTGCCAGGCGAACCTGCTATGGCGCGGGCGTGACAGGTGGTTGCGACGAGGCTGTCCCAAATAACGCAACATTGCCTCCAGTGCCTGCTGTATCCACTGCAGCCGTCACATCAGGGTGGCAACCCCGCACAGAGGCAACTGCAGGCTACTGATGGCTTCCCAGCACGCTAGCTTGTGCAATGCACTGGTGGTACGCTATCACGCAATCTCAACATGCCCCCTCCGCCGCGCCACAGATTGTTGCCCAGTATTGCGGTGCGCACCACCAAAGCAAAACTAGTCTGAGCCCCGCCCGTCTTCCCAGAAACACGCACTCGTTGCGCTCTTCGGCATCACACCACGCCGCATCACGCACACGCGCTCGTTGCGCTCTTCTGCATCACACCACGCCGCGCAATGCCTGTGCGCAGCTGAAGCCTGGAAGACACTGGCTTCTGGAGCGCTGTGGGGCTCAGCTGCGCCAGCGGTCTCAGCCGGCAAATGGCTTGAAACGCAACCGGGCCCTATCTACAGCCGCAAGCCTTAGCGCGAGTTGCATGGACCGCTCCTTACTTGTCCTAACCGCTCCGCTCCGCTCCTCCCCTCTGCCCTGGCGCTGCAACCGTGGCCTGTGTTTGAGGGGAGACATAAGATGACACGGGGGCTCGAAACAGCGAATCCTCCTGGAGATGCGTGTCACAAACACAAGCTCAACATGAACTGCATCGCGCTGTTGGAGCTATCCGATGTCGGGGATGAGCAATCTATTATGACCGGGTTGTACCATCCTTGTGTCCCACCGGGCCCAATCCTCGTGTCTTCTGCTGCGGCCAGGCCAAAGCAGGTAGGCGTACGTTGGTGTGTATACGCTCGGTATCCACGGGGGCGGGAGTCACATCTAAGTTATGGTTATGCGTGGCCTGGCGGCGCGTCGCAGCAGCTCCTCCCACATCGCTTGCGGGGGCATGAGCTGCCAGGCACGAAACACACGCGCGATCGGGGCGATTGCACCGCCTGTCTGCATTTCGCCACGCGATACAAGAGTTCCTTTAGCGTAGCTTAGAGCTAGATTTTACGTGAGCGGGGTTGGCTGTGTCCGGCCTTTCGGGACATCCTCTTCCGGAGCATTTTCAGAAGCCAACATGCTTCGCAAGGGCGCTCAGGCCGTGCTTCAGGCGGAGCGTGCAGGTACAGGTTGCGCAATGTATTCGGCGCAAGCTGAGGCCACGCCCGAGAGCACGCCGCTACAATCACGCTCGCCGCTGCGTTCTGTACCGCTTGCAGGCCCCCAGCAGACCTGCGCCGCTGCGCAGACTGCTTTCACGCGTCAGTTTGGCGCTCCCGCTGGCAGCCATGACCACCCCACCACGCCCCTGAGCCCCATCATGCCGGGTGAGTCTTGCATGCTCGCAGTTTTGTTGCATGTGCAAGCCTTTCGGACGTAAATAAAGTACAACATACACTGACGCTGAATGCGGGTTCTGCGGGTGTCGGGACGCAGGTATCGTTGCTATTCCGCGCCAGGTGATCAGCACCGCTGCCAGCTTGACTGGCAAGGCTGTGGCTGGTGCCGCTACCTCTAGCACGATTAGGGACCTGGTCACCTCCTTCGCGGAGAAGGTAAGCGTGCATTCAGTGTACATGCACAGCGATTTGTTGCGGAATACATCTGCACGGTCTTCAACGAGACATTTCTTTGCTGCAGGCGATTATCAGCGAGTCGATCGTGAAGGTGGACGAGGTGGATGTCCCCTTCTGGGCATACTGGCTGTCCACGGCGGGCTACAACAGCCCCGCGGGCTTTAAGAAGTTCGCGGAGGCCGTGAAGCCGAAGGTGGCTGGTCTGGAGCCGCAGCAGGTCACCGACCTGGTGGTGGCCTTCCACAAGTGAGAGAGCCGCGCGCCGTGTCGGAGCCAGGGGGGAGCTGGCGGGGCTTGCGAAGCAGCTGGAGGCTGGAGTGGGGCGGGCCGAGAGCCGGGGGCTGAGGGGAGGAAGGCCGTAGGCATGGGGTGGAGCAAGCACGCCACTGGCGGGTCTCGGCGTCGATGGGCGGGGCAGGGAAGGGTTAGAGCGGGATGGGGTGGAACCTGGTGTGGAGGGCCAGGGGTCAGGGGCGCAAGGCAGGTGCGTGCAAGAGCAATGCACCAAGGCATAGGTGGGTTGTCCAGCTGTTCTGAGGGCCGGTACCACCCGAACGCAGGCGGAGAAGGGGAGAGGGCGTCACGTTGCATGGGTTGAGGACGGGGGCTGTCGATGCATCGAGGCAGGGCTGGATGTACTGTGCTGGATGGGCTTTGCAGGGGCACCTGGCGGCTGTTGTCGTGTGGGCCTGGGTGGGACGGAACAATGGGCCCAGGCGCATGCAAGCTGGGGCCTGGGGTCCGCAGACTGCTGGGCAAAGCGGCACGGCGTGACTGCTGGGCAAAGCGGCACGGCGTGTTGCACGGATAGGCGCTGCTGGGGATGGGGGAAGCAGCAAGCTGGGGGTTGAGTGCTGCCAGGGGTCGGGGGCGCGGGAGCCGCCCGCTTCCGGCCTTAATACGCCGAGCACCCGGCTGCGGCGCAACGCACGGCTTTCCATCAGCTCCCCAACAGGACTCTCCCGCCGTCACCAAGGGGCTCCCTCCACGGATGCCTGGGCCTATCCCATACCTCCTAGCTTCCTATCGTAATCTTCTGGGACTGGTGAAAGCAACCCCCGCTCCCCCTTCCTTCTTGGCCCCCAGGGTCAACTACTTCGACAAGGACCTGTTCGCTGCCGTGGCCGCCAACATCAGCGCCAACTTCACCAAGTACGAGACGGAGCAGCTGCTGCAGGTGGGCGCGTGGGGAGAGGGGCGGCGGGGGCAGGGTTGGTGGGCGGAGCAGGGGAAGGGGGGGCAGAGGCCTTTGTGCTCAAGCTCAACGGAGCGGGGCGTGGGCTGGTGTGGTAGTTTTGGTGGTGGGGTGGAGGCGATGTAGGGGCAGCATCGCTCGTCTGGGTCCACGGAAAAGCTTGCTGCTTAGCAGGAGCGCGCGCGCAGATTTGCTGACGGTCACCTGGGACTGGGGGCAGGCGCCGCGGAGTGAGGCCACCGCTGAGCACACTGCCAATACACAACCGCACCTCTTGTCTCCTCTCCAGGTGCTGTCGGCGTTCGTGGAGTTCGGCTTCTACGACGCCACCGCCTACGACGACATCGCCGACTCCATCACCTACTGCAACCACTACCTGGCGCCCGTGCGGGCCTGCCCCAGTCAGCTGGCGTCCGCCTTCGCCGCCTTTGCCAAGTACGAGCACGAGCGCGGCGACCTGTTCGTGGCGCTGGCCAGGTGCGAGGAGCTGCCACGTGTGGATGCGGGTTTGGGTTCGGGCTTGCAACACCGTTGCCACGATGTTTGGCCGGGACAGAGCCGGGACCTGGCTGGAAGTAGGAAGCGGGAGAGGAGCAAGCCCATTGCCTCAGCGCAGGACCGCGGCCTGAAGACCACGCAGGCGCGGGGCGGCTCCTCATGCAGCCGCGGCGTAACCTTGGCTGACAGCTGCCTTACGAAGCCTGCGGGCGTACCAAACCGTCCAGCCAGGGGTGAACGGCGACTTGCCTGGCCTTCACGTAACCCTCCTCGCCAACCCCTTACCCCTCACCCTCTCGCGCTGCTTCCACCTCGCAGGGGCTTCAGCGAGCTGTCTCTGGCCAAGCTGGGCGCCGAGGAGCGCAAGGGCACGGTGCTCAAGGCCCTGCGCGCCTTCCACCGCTTCAACTTCTGGCCCGACGCCACCGGTGCGTCATACAGGCCTACAGGGCACCCTGCACGCCGCGCATGCTGTTAGTCGCAGGGTGCCACCCTTTCCTCACAAGGCGGCGATGCTCGGCTGGCAAGGCTGACACGAAACACCACGCTCGCGTGAATGCCGCGTGCACCGCCACCTCGCACCCACCACACACCCACCGCCTGCCTCTCCAGCCGCACTTTCAACGCCCGCCTCGCCCTCGCAATCGCAGAGGCGCTGCTGCACGCCGCCAAGGGCCTGGAGGGCTCTCTGTCTGCGGACGAGGCCAAGGAGGTGGAAAAGTACCAGAAGCTGCTGGAGGACGCGGCGGGCGGCGAGTTCAAGGTGTTCAAGGAGGGCGACGACGTGGACGGCGTGCACTGGTGCGCGGCTGGAAGGGGATGCGCTGCGGCGAGGCAGGGAGGGGCGGGGTGGGGCAAGGGTATTGGGTAGCGCTTGAACACTGCTCGCGCTTTGTTTCAAGTACCGAGTCACGGGCGGTCATTCCACCACGCTCCCAGCTCGCATCTGCCCCGTCGCCTGCGCTCACCACCGTACACACCCATACCCACACTGACTCGCATCCACTCACCCATTCAAACCGACGTGCCCGCACCCCACAGGTACGGGCACCACACCCAGGCGCCCACCGGCTACTCGCTGTACGTGTTCCGCGAGGCGCTGGTGCCCAAGCAGTACTCACCCGCCAGCATGCGCCCCATTAAGTAAAAGCACACACGTCCTGTTTGCTGCGGCGTAGCGGCGTGTCCGCGTAGCTGCGCAATGGCGAGTGTGTGAGGCGGCAGTGCTGCTGGAGCTGGCTGACTGGCTAGGTCGACTCCAGCGGACGTGGAGCGGCATTGCCGTAGGCAGCTCGTGGCGTGGAGGCCTGCGAAGTGGGGGAGGAGTGTGGGAGGAGCGGAGCAGCAGCGGCTTTGTTGCTGGTGCGTGGTGCGCTTACGCTGGCGGTGTTGGCTGGCCGGTGTGGCCGTGGAGCTTATCACGATTTGTGCGTGTGAGGTTAGTGCGAATGTGGAAATGGGCAGGGGTTGTGAGGGCAGACTGGAGGTCGGAGCGGCGACTCGCTGCGATGCTTGGGAATGTAGGGTGCGGTGTGTGGCGCAGCGCTGGAAAGGCCCCTGTGCCTGCATGCGTGCACCCTAGCCGCCCCGGGCTTGACAATCTGGCGCATTAGGTTCTTATACTGTAGGGCGTGTCTACCCCTGCAGAGGAGGTGGCATGGTGGAATGTCGGTAAAGGGGTTCGCCACAAGCGTAGGTAGGCAGTTCCGTGTGTGTGGTTGACGGGACGAGCGCGTGACAAGGAAGTAGCAGAGAGGGGCCGTTGCCGTGTAAAGCGAAATCGGTACAACGGCACCGGCTACCGTCCCAGCGGCCCATAAGGTCAGGAACGATGCAGGTAGCAGCAACGCCGACAGGGAGACTGGGTGCACCTGCACACATTGCTAAGTGGTAAGGCAAGTTGGTAAAGTCCCGTAGGGTGCAGCCGATTCCCAGAACCCAACAAAGGGCACACAATTGGCAGCGGCAGGGCAGGAGTGTGCGGCTGGTCGAGAGGAGCCAGACTGAACATCAAAATGGCGCAGCCGTACTGGCTCCAACACATCAACTTTCAGCACAGCAGTGACAACACTGTACCTGAATTGGCGGCTTGACCCGCAACACCTGCAGGGCCAGCGGCTGTGCGCCGAACGCCTGAACGCAGCCATGTGGCAGCCCAGCCGGCAGGGGATCCCCAGCCGACCGGGGCGGCGAAGGGCCGCGATGAATTTGTTGGGTTGCAAGGCGCTCCTGCCGTTTCGCGCTTTGCTCGCATATTATATGCACAGATTTGTCATTTGGAGGCCACTATAGGCGCCTTTGGAGGGCTTGCCTATTGGCGCGCTTTTCGCATGGATTCAGAGAAGCCCGGCCCACTCTCAAATTCGCAGTCCTTCAGCCCAAAGGCTCGTCTTCTTCACATAACAGTGTGTATTCTATTGACTTGATACGCTTCTGACCCTGCCACTCGTGTTCGAGCGACTTGCTGAACTTGAAAACAGACCGAAGCGCGCGAAAGTCGACCGACAGCAGCCATGGTGCGTTTGCCCTTCCCAGCGACTGTTTAAAATCGACGTGTCAGCATCTAAATCTTGGATGGTATGCAGGACGGCGAGACGAACCCGCTGGACCAGTATGAGCCCGTCGAGGATGAGGTCCTCGAGGAGGAGGAGGAGGGCGAGGACCTTATGGAGAACATGGAGCGGTCAGTATGAAAGCCAAAAGGGCAAGCGCATCAGCGAATTGGCCTGCTCCGCACTCAGACACAGGGCATGCCCGAAGTCGCATTCCTTCGCGCCTTCCACATCGAGCCCCCGCTTCGACACAGCTTGACCATTAAATCGCTGCTGGGGCTCCGCATACAGGGACTACCAGCCACAGCCGCACCTGGACAACTACGACGCGGAGGGCATCGACGACGATGCTGAGGAGGAGGGCGATGTGGACGCGCACGCTGCGCGCATGGCTGCCGAGGAGGAGCTGAACCGCCGCGATGCTAAAAAGCTGCGGCCACGCCGCGGTGCTGTCCCGGATTTCATGATGGAGGACGGTGAGAGGGCCGGGGGATAGAACACGGAAGGGAAGGGGGAGGGAGCGTGGTGGGAGCTGCGCGGGTTGCCATCGTAGGACACCTGAAGCAGTGCACCCTAACCGTGTCATGAGCTGCGTGTGGCTCGGCAGCCTGCTGTTGCGCACGCGCTTGAGGCCATCTGCCGCGTGCGTGCTGCAGACGACCAACCACGGCGTGACGAGTTCAACCGCCGCCGCAAGCGGCGCTCGGACGCGGGGATGGAGGAGGACACGGCGGTGAGTGCATTGGTGACAGTACTGGTGCTGATGATGCTGCTGATGCCTTTGATGCTGTACCTGCAGTTGAAAGGCAGCTCTTAGATCCGGCATATGATGGGATATTTGTCCTGGCACAGTGCACCGTTGATAGGGTGGGATACGGATTCACGCGGAGCGTCGAACGCCCTGGCCAGCGTGCAGCCCTCGCCTTGGGTTGCAACACCGCACCCCGGTCATCACTAGTAACTGTGTGCTCACACGTCGCCTACCTGCCGGGCCTCTTCCGGCCCTCTGCTGGCCCTTCAGGTGCCTCTGGAGCTGGACATTGAGGAGGCCAAGGGCCGCCTGACCGAGTGGATTGCGCAGGAGCAGGTGCGGGGCAGCGCCGGCGCGGGGGTTTGTGTGGTGTGTGTGTGTGTGTGTGTGTGTGTGTGTGTGTGTGTGTGTGTGTGCGTATGGTACGCTATGTTGCTTTCACCATAACCCAGGAATTCGAGGGAAGAAGTCAACCAGGTGTGGGATGGGGCCATGGGGGCCGTCGGACGCACGGCGGTAGCTGAGGTTTCCAGCCTGCCGGGGCTTACAACAAGCTGCGGGGAAGCACAGGACTCACTGCAAAGCAACCTCAAAACCGGCTCCCTCCTAGCTGTTGTGGTCCGCCGCATCCGCTCGCTGCCATACCGCAACCACACGTGTCACTGCCTTGACCCTCACTATCCCCACACCATCCGTCACACCGCCCCCCACCAGGTGGCCTCAGAGATCAAGCGCCGCTTCCGCTACTTCCTGCGCAACTACCCGCATGGCTGCGGCCGCGACCAGGCGGCGCAGGAGGCCCGCGCCAACCACACGGGCGTGGGCGAGGACGGCGAGGGCATCTATATGGAGCGCATTCGCGCTATGGCCAAGGGTGGGCGGGGAGGGCAAGGGGAAGGGACTTGGCAGGAGAGGGAGCTGGGCGGGAGGGGCAGGGGAGGGGCTGGGCGGGGAGGGGGCCTGGGCGGGGAAGAGCGGGGAGGAGGGGGACGGGAGGGACCGGGCGAAAGGCAGGGCTTCAGACAAGTGACGTGCGGGGGAGGGTAGTGCATTCCAAATGCAACCAAGACCCCGAATCAAGCGGGAGAGAAGGCTGCATGTATAGTCACCGGCCAGGGTGTGTGCGAGGCAGGGTTGTGTGAATTGTTTGTAAACGGCCCCGCCACGAGCAACCAGTGCCCAGCACACACACGCACGCACTTGCATGCACGGTGTGAACCCTTCCCCTTGCGCTTTTCTCCAACACACGCACACCCTTTCACCCCGCCACTATCCCACCCCACCCCCCAAACCCCCGACCCAGACAACAAGCGCTCCCTGGAGCTGGACTACGCGCATTGGGCCGAGTTCCAGCCCACGCTGTCCATCTGGCTGGCGGACGCGCCCAAGCAGATGATGGAGTACCTGGACGAGGCGGCCACGGAGGTGGTGGAGAAGGTGCGTGGTGCTTGGGGGTTGGGGGGAGGGGCCTGGGTGGGAGGAGGGGTGGGGGAGAGCGTGGAAGTGGAAGTAGGTGGATAGGGCCGGGAGGAGGGAATGGGGCGGAGGAAAGAGGGGGAGGTGTGAGGTCATGCGCCCTGCGGATGCGAGTCCCTGAGAACGCAGGTTAAGGAGGGGGTGGGAAAGGGAAGGACGCGAGTAGAGTCGTGGCCCAAGGTAGAGAGGGCCTAGGGCGTGCTTGGGGCCATGGAGGAGCAGACCCCTCAGCAGGTCTCGCCAGCCCACCTCGCTACACCCACCCACCTGTCTTCACCTCTTCCCCCCCGCCCCGCCCCCCTAGGTGTTCAGCAGCGAGTTCTTTGATGCGTTCAAGGCCTACGGCGAGGAGTACCGCGTGCACGTGCGCGTGGTGGGCCTACCCATCAGCGACAGCCTGCGGGACCTGCGGTGAGGGCAGGGAGAGAGGGGGGGGGGCGACGAAGGGAATAGAAGCAGGTACGGGGGCGGGGCGGGGGGAGCGATCGAAGCTGGATCGTGAGTACGGATGTGGACTGTGGAGGGATACGGGATTCACGCGCTATGTGGCCTTGTGCTGCCCCTGTGGCTCCGCCACTCACCGCCGCTCCTCCCTCTCACACTCTCCATCCCACACCTGCGCCCCGCAGCAACTACCACCTCAACTGCCTCATCCGCGTGTCGGGTGTGGTGACCCGGCGCACGGGCGTGTTCCCGCAGCTGCAGCTGATCAAGTACGACTGCGTCAAGTGCGGGTGAGACGGGCGGTGGGAAGGGAGGGAGGGAGGGAGGGGGGAGGGAGAGGGCGGCGGGTGCTGGGAGGAGGGCTGTTGGCGTTGGAAGGGGCGCGGGGCAGGGCTCTGCTAACAAATGAGCTGAGCGCCGCGGAGCGGAGCGGAAGGGAGGGAGCGAGGTACCGTATTCGATTCGGCACCAAACCACCGTCGCGATACTACCCGGTACTGACCCGCTCCCTCGCTCCCTCTGACCTGCTATCCCTGCAGCTACGTGCTGGGTCCGTTCGCGATGCACACCGACACGGCGGTCAAGCCCAACGCCTGCCCCAGCTGCACATCCAAGGGCCCCTTCGAGGTGGGGGCTGGTGCGCGTCGTACGGTTGAATGCGTCCTCCACACCTCACATAATCTCCACGCCCTTGCCGTTACTGCACACGCGCATAACCTTCGCTTGTACCTTACAACGCGCCGCCGCATACCGGCATTCCGCCACCGCGCATACACCCTCGTGCTCTTTCCCAAAACGCCACATAACCTTGTGCACGCCTGTCGCCTGCCCGCCACCCCTTCACAGGTCAACAGCAGCGAGACGGTGTATCGCGACTACCAAAAGATTACGCTGCAGGAGAGCCCCGGCTCCGTGCCGGCGGGCCGCCTGCCGCGCCACAAGGAGGTGATCCTCACCAACGACCTCATCGACTGCGCCCGGCCCGGGGAGGAGGTGGAGGTGACCGGTGAGTGGGCGCCGCCCGGGGGAGGGGTGATGCCCAGTGGCTGTACGGTTCATATCTAACCTGACACGATACAGCACCTACCGTACTCCGAGGGACCCACCACTCGTTCATTCCCTTTCCCAACTAGTCGCATGCCAGCACGCTGCCCACCACAACACCCACACACGGCACCGCCCCGCCCCTCGGGCTTGGGCACATTACACCCACCCACCCCCCACACACACATTCTCTTACACACACACGCAAACACACGCAAACACACGCAAACATACATACGCAAACACACACACAAACACACACACACGGACACGCAGGCGTGTACATGTACGGCTACGACGCCAGCCTGAACGTGAAGAACAGCTTCCCGGTGTTCTCGACCCACATCGAGGCCAACTTTGTGTCCAAGCGCGAGGACATCTACAGCGTGCACGCGCTCACGGACGACGACAAGGCGCGGGTCATCGAGCTCAGCCGCGACCCCCGCATCGGTGAGCGACAGGGAGGGAGGGCGGAAGGGAGGGAGGGCGGGAGGGAGGGAGGGCGTGGAGGGAGGGCGAGGCGGGCTTTTACTTCGGGTTGGTTTGGGTGGCAATTCCGTGAAGCAGGGGTGGGTTGGAGATGTTGTTGGGGATACTGCGTGTGAGCTGAGTGTGTATTGCGGCACGGAGGGAGGAAGGGGTTGGAGGCAGGGAAGCTGCACCCGGTCATCCCGCGCAGCTGGAACGATCCACCCTTCCGCCCACGCCACACGACGCGCCTGCTGCACCACTGTGCCTGGCTACAACTTCACTTCTTCTTCTTAACCAATCACATGACTGCAACCCCCGCCACCCCAGGCGAGCGCATCATCAAGTCCATGGCGCCATCCATCTACGGCCACGAGAACATCAAGACGGCGCTGGCGCTGTGCCTCATGGGCGGTGTGGAGAAGAGCCCCTCGCCCGCCTACCGCCTGCGTGGCGACATCAACGTGCTACTGCTGGGCGACCCAGGTGAGTGCGGGGGCATGTGTGGGGGTGTGGGGGGTTGGGGCTGGTGGGGAGTTGGGGCTGGTGGGCGTATGAGATTGCGTGTTGGGAAGGCACGATGAGTTATCGGAGGAGTTCTTGCAATCGGTCAACAGGTCACTGGGACCTCATGCAACCGCCAACCCGCCCTTTCTCACTCCCTCCCTCTCCCTGCCCCACCCCCACTCCCTTGCTTACAGGTGTGGCCAAGTCCCAGTTCCTCAAGTACGTGGAGAAGACCGCGCCGCGCGCCGTGTACACCACCGGCAAGGGCGCCAGCGCGGTGGGTCTGACGGCGGCGGTGACACGCGACCCCATCACCAAGGAGTGGACGCTGGAGGGCGGCGCGCTGGTGCTGGCGGACAAGGGCGTGTGCCTCATTGACGAGTTTGACAAGATGAACGACCAGGACCGCGTCTCCATCCACGAGGCCATGGAGCAGCAGTCCATCTCCATCTCCAAGGCCGGCATCGTCACGCAGCTGCAGGTGCGTTGAGATGGGGGTGCTGGGATGTATGTATGTATGATGTTAAGGCCGTTGTGATACTAACGGTATGTGCCCCGTGCTTCGCTTTGGGTTTTGTACTTTCGGGAAGGCGCCACATGACGTGCTCCGTGCATGCCCTTTCTGATGCACCTACCTCCCCAAACTCCCCCCACCCCCAGGCCCGCTGCGCCGTGATTGCCGCCGCCAACCCGGTGGGCGGGCGCTACGACCCCAGCAAGACCCTGGCGGAGAACGTGGAGCTGTCGGACCCCATCCTGTCGCGGTGAGTGGCGGAGTGGGATTGGTTGAAACAGTGGGGGTGTAGGAGACGTAAGAGGACATGATCACATGAGGTGTGGTGGACAGGGGTGGGTGGAAGTGCGGCCGATTGACGGGCGGGGCCAGGGCCCCAACGCACAGCCTGTGCGGTGCCTTTCCTCCGGACCCGCGCTTGTCCCCGCCCTTCCCAACCTGCCTAGACAATCAACCACCACTTATCATCACCTTGATTATCAACATCAATACCACTCTTATCCTTCCCCAGTTTCGACGTGCTGGCTGTTGTGCGCGACATCGTGGACCCGGTGAACGACGAGAAGCTGGCGCAGTTCGTTGTGGGCAGCCACATTGCCGCCCACCCCGTCAAGCAGGCGCGAGACCAGGAGGCGCGCGAGGCGGGCACCCTGGCGGAGGCGCCCGAGACCAGCAAGTGAGCCGGGCGGCAGCAAATGTCTTGTGCGTGTGTGTGTGTGTGTGTGTGTGTGTGTGTGTGTGTGTCTGTCTGTGTCTCTGTGTGTCCGTGTGTATGTTGTGTGAAATGGGTTGGTGCTGGGGCGCTGGTCGCAGGTCTGGGGCGCTGGGCGCAGGTCTTGGATCAGTGGCTGGCTCTCATTGACATAGGACGCAGCCATCTTCTCAACTCCGGGCTTGCACACACGTGGCTAACCCATCTCCTCACCCCCTCCCCCTCCCCCTCCTCCACCCCCCACCCCACCCCCTGCACAGCCCCGTGGACCCGGACGTGCTGCCGCAGGAGCTGCTGCGCAAGTACATCACCTACGCCAAGCAGCACTGCCGGCCGCAGCTGCAGCAGGCCGACTACGACCGCATCCTGCGCCTCTACGCCGCGCTGCGCCAAGAGGCGGCGCTCACGCACGGCATGCCCGTCGCGGTGGGTTCGGGGTGGTCGTGATAATCGCGGCGCGGGGGGGAGAGTTCTAGATACCAGACCAATACTGAACCCAACGCAATAGAGCGAGGAGCAGAGCGTTGGGGGGGGCGCCCGTGGCCTCGCTGGCTGTCTTTGACGCTGCGTACCGTATACCTTGTCTTGTCTGCACCCTGCGTGTGTGAGCCTCTGCCGCCTGCCCGACTGACACTCCCTCTCCCCACCCGCTCTCCCCTGCCTCCCTCTCCCCTCCCTCTCTACTGTTGCTGGCTACGCCTTCACTTCTAAACTAATCATGAATGTAACCCCCCCCCCGCATGAGTGTAACCCCCGCCCCCAACCCCCGCAAGATGGTCTACCGTCTACCACTTGCTTAACTAATCATGAATGTAACCCCCTCGCCTTGCACAGGTGCGTCACCTGGAGAGTGTGGTGCGCATGAGCGAGGCCTCGGCGCGCATGCACCTGCGCGACTACGTGGCGGACTACGACATCAACGTCGCCATCAAGTGAGAAACGGGGGGCGGAGGGGAAGGGGAAGGGGGAGAGGGGAGGAGGAGCGGGGAGAGAGGCTTCCCTTTGCGGGGCACGGCAGAGGCGGGCGGGATGGCTGCGGGCCGGCAGAGGGGTTCACTCATAACGGAGGCGGGGTGGGAAAGGCAGCTGTGTCGGGGTCCCACCGCGCACATATGCGGTCCTGTCGCACCAGACCTGTACCTGCCTGTCAGCAGCCAGGCCGCACGCCCTGCCTTCGGTCCGGTCCGCCTGCCTGCCTGCCTGCCTGCCTGCCTGCCTGCCTGCCTGCCTAGGCCACCAACCCCACGCCTTGACCCCCGCGGCTCACCCCGCCTCCTTCACCGCCCGCTCCCCCTGACAGGATGATGGTGCACTCGTTCATCAGCAGTCAGAAGTTCACGGTGCAGCAAACCCTGGAGCGCAAGTTCTCGCGCTACCTCACACTGCCCCAGGTGAGTTTGATAGTGCGGGGCTGGGGGTAGTCGTTTCGCTAGTTTGCACCTCTCCTGGGGCACCACAGTCAAGACTGCACTTACGTCGCCCCCTATCCTCACACACACACACACTCGCACACGCGCTCTCACAGGACTACCACGCGCTGCTGATCAGCCTGCTGCGTCAGGCCCTGCGCGCCGTGCAGCGCGAGCAGGTGAGGGAGAGAAGGAGGGAGGAAGGGCGGGTGCGCCTCTTGATGACCGGGTGGAGGGTGGCCGGGAGGGACGGGAGGGCCGCAGCTGCAACGTGGCGTGAGTTATGGTGCACATGGCGTGTCAGGTTGTGCAGCCCGTGCCGCCGCGCACGCCTTGCGCACGCCTCCTCGCATCACCCACGCCCCTGGTCCCTTTCCCCCCAACCTGCTCCTCACCACCTCCTCTCCGCCGCCCCGCCCTCTCCCGCTCGCCCTATCTCACCATCTCCCTCCTTCCCCGATCCCCCGCGCACCAGGCGCTGGCGGGCGGCGCCGGTGACACGCAGCTCAAGATCAGCGCCCGCCTGTTGGAGGACAAGGCGCGCGAGTACGACATTGCTGACGTCAGCAGCCTGTACGGCAGCGCCATGTTCCGTAACTGCGGCTTCGCCTTTGACCGCGCGCACAACGTCATCACCTACACCTCCACGTAGAGCGAGGGCGGCGGAGAGTAAAGGCGGAGGAGGAGGCGGTGTATGTGGCGGGGTGGCGGGCAGCGGAGCGCGCTGCGGGCGACAGGGGAGGCGATGAGGAGGCCGGAGCAAGCCCGGATGGTTGACTTGACGCGGCATGGCATTCGCGCGACTGTGGCGCGACGTGTTGACGCTGTTGACAGTGACGACGTTGGGAAACAGATGTGTGTTGCGGCGAGGCGTGGTGGCGGAGGTTTGGTGGGGGACAGGACACTGCTGCTTGCTGGGAGCCGGCCGGCCCGCGCGGAGCTTGGCGGCTGCTGCAGAGGGCGGGTAGGTGGTGCGAACGAATGCGCGGGATGGGGACCTGGGGTGGTGCGGCGGTCGTGTCCTGTATGCGGGCCGGGTCAGCAGGCGGTGATGGCGATAGACACGTGTGTGAACACGCACACAGCTGCAGGTTGCGGGGTCGGCGCATGTGACGTGTGGGGCCATCGCCCAGGGGTACAGGACAGGTGAAGCGGCAGCGAGTGGCACGAGGTGCTTGTGGTGTTTGTTGGGAAACCTGCCAATGCAGGCTAGGGCGCGGTGGTGTTTGCTGTCCGCGGTGCCGCTGGTGTGTGAGTGTTTGGATGGCGCCAGGTGCGCCGCGGGGCGGCAAACGTAGTTGGCGAGAGGCTTCATAAGCCCCCGGCTAGCCTGCTAATAGCGGTCTGCTGGTGCGGAGCTGTACGCGAACGGGACGCTGTCACGCACTGCATTGCGCCACCATGTGATCTTCACCAGTGGCCTGTGCGGCTTGTGAGCGCTGCTTTGAGTCTGAAGAATTTGCGGTGAGCGGCAAGTCAAACCAACGAGTGTCCACCTTTCCCGGCCTTGCTCCATGCTTACTTGCGCCTTACACGGTGCAAGTAGAGAACCACAGGTAATCATCGGCCACTGCCCGACCCCACGCCATGCACTACCCCATCGGCAGAGTGCCTCAAACCTCACAAACTGGCCCCAACCAATTAAGTGAATCAACTGGCAGCAAAGTACGGCTACCGCAACGCTGCCACAGCAACACTGCCTACTGACACAAGCGCACATGCCAACACGCCGGCTCCCGGCTAACCGCCGCGCGCAAACAGCCCGCACCCTTGGGACCCGGTAGCAGACCTCACCGGTTCACTCTCAGTCTCACACTCATCAGTCAGCACCTACCAGGCCACCACACACTGACAGGTTTCCAAGCCAGTCGCAGTCCCGTATAGCTCCTGCAGGGTGCAGGTCCCGAGCCATGCACTCGTACAATTGGGTGGCCCAATCAATGAATGCACGTGACATGCCCTCCCGCACAGAGTCGGGCTCGCCGGGCGGGTGGGCGGCCCCAAACTGGGGAAAGGTCAGCGGCGCGTGCTGTGTGTGGAGGAGCCGCGCGCGGCAAGTGGGGGCTTGCGCACCAGGATCAGCAGGCGAGCGCGGCGCTCTGCTGCCCCCACGCCGCCGCCGCCACCACCACCAACCACCACCACCACCTCACAGCTGCCGCCGCCAGCAGCAGGCCTGCTGCTTATCATCCGCTACTCATCACCTCCCTCTCTGCCGCTGCTGCTGCCGCTGCTGCTGCCGCTGCTGCTGCCGCTGCTACTGCCGCTGCTGCCACCGCCGGCGGCCGCCGCCTCCTGCGCCTGCTCCCGCTCCTCCCCCTCCTTGTCCTGCTCCTCCTCGCACACCCACCACACACCGAAGCCGTCCGCGTCCGCCCGCTCCTCGGACCGGAACCGAATGCCCGTCACCCACCGCAGCTCCTGCACGAACGCGGCGCGGCGCGTGGCGCGGCGGCTGCCGTCCCAGTCCCTCTCCTCCCCCTCCCCAACCTCCTCCCACCCCGCCTTGTCCACCCCCTCCACATCGCGGTACTCCTGCCGCGTGAAGGTGTCAGCAGTGGCGCTCTTCCCGGCCGCCGACATGCACAGCTCCGTCCGGCCGTTCAGCAGCATATTGCACAGCGCCCAGTCCAGCAGGAAGGGCCGCTCGTAGCGCTCGCACAGCGTTTCCATATAAGTATGTTTGACGCCTTGGTCGCTGGCGGTGGCGGCGCCGCCGGCACTGTCATCGCCACTGGCAGAGGCGGCGGCGCCGCCGGCACTACTGACATCGCCACTGGGAGAGGCGGCGGCGGCACTGCCATCGCCGGGGTGGGCGGCGCGGCGGCCGCTGCTGCCGATGCCGGCAGCCTCGGCGATGCGCGTCCGCGCGCCAGTGAGCTTTGTGAGCCGCTCTTGCCACGCGGACCTCTGCTTCAGCTCAACCATCGTGCGGCTCTGCCGGGCTGACTCATGCTCCAGCCAGTCTGCCCTGTCCTTAAGCACGCGCAGCTGCTGGAGGGCCTCGAGGTACCCGCGCGCCTCCTGCAGGATCTCCGTGCCCGCCTCCAAGGCAGCAAGAGCGCCGCCATCATCACCGCCAGTGCCGCCTTCGACCGCCGTCCGCTGCCCCCCCGGCACCTCCTGGTGCCCCCCCAGCACCCGCAACGCCTCCGGCGCCGACTCCATCACCGCCATCAGCGCCTGGCTCAAGAGCAAGAAGTCGTGGCTGATGCGGCTGCTGCTACGGCCAGTGCTGCCAGTGCTATTGCTGCTACTGCTGCTGCTGCTGCTGTTGCTGCTTGTGCTGGAGCCGCCCGCGCCCTCGTCCCTGCCACCGGCGCCCTCGCTAGCGCGGGCGCAAGCGATCTCCACCGTTTTGCAAAGCTGCAGCCCTGCCACACGCAGCCGCTCCAGAGCTGCTATGTCCCCTGCCTGGTCGGTGTCGGAAGGCTGGCGGCTGGCGGCTGGCGGGTCGCCTGGCGGCGGCGGCTCGGACGGGCCGCCTTGCTGCTGTTCGCCGCCGCCTGCTGCGCCGTCGCCGCCGGGCGACCATGCCGCTGCACGCACATTGCGCGGGTGGTGGGGAGGAGGCCCTAGGCTGCTGAGGACACGGAACGGCGCAGCTGCGGCTGCGGCTGCGGCCGGGAGCAGGGCGCTGCCGCGACCGCCGCGGTGCCGCACCAGCAGCGGCAGCTGACTCGCGGCCGCCGCGGACTGCGGACTGGCGAGCCTGATGATGAAGCTGAGGCGGCTGATGGTGGTTAGCATTTTGTTGTGAAGCAGCAGCAACAGGGAATGCAAGTGAGTAACACAGGAGAGGGTCGCTCCCGCAACTAAGGGCACGACCCGGGGGGCCGGCCATTGATCGCGCCGCGACTGCACCACACACGGCCCCGCCCAAGTGCACTGCCTCGCAGGCTCGCAGCACCATGCATGACCCGTTGCGATTGCCAACTGCATTCCGGCGTGCGCAAGTCAAACCAACGAGTGTCCACCTTTCCCGGCCTTGCTCCATGCTTACTTGCGCCTTACACGTTGCAAGTAGCGCACCACAGGCAATCAGGCCACTACTGCCCGACACCACGCCATGCACTACCCCATCGGCAGAGTGCCTCAAACCTCACAAACTGGCCCCAACCAATTAAGTGAATCAACTGGCAGCAAAGTACGGCTACCGCAACGCTGCCACAGCAACACTGCCTACTGACACAAGCGCACATGCTAACACGCCGGCTCCCGGCTAACCGCCGCGCGCAAACAGCCCGCACCCTTGGGACCCGGTAGCAGACCTCACCGGTTCACTCTCAGTCTCACACTCATCAGTCAGCACCTACCAGGCCACCACACACTGACAGGTTTCCAAGCCAGTCGCAGTCCCGTCTAGCTCCTGCAGGGTGGAGGTCCCGAGCCATGCACTCGTACAATTGGGTGGCTCAATGGATGCACGTGACATGCCCTCCCACACAGAGTCGGGCTCGCCGGGCGGGTGGGCGGCCCCAAACTGGGCATGGTTAGCGGCGCGTGCTGTGTGTGGAGGCGCCCCGGCAAGTGGGGGCTTGCGCACAGCTGCCGCCGCCAGCAGCAGGCCTGCTGCAAAACTTATCATTCGCTACTCATCAACTCCCTCTCTGCCGCTGCTGCTGCCGCTGCTGCTGCCGCTGCTGCCACCGCCGGCGGCCGCCGCCTCCTGCTCCCGCTCCTCCCCCTCCATTTCCTCCTCCTCGCACACCCACCACACATCGAAGCCGTCCGCGTCCGCCCGCTCCTCGGACCGGAACCGAATGCCCGTCACCCACCGCAGCTCCTGCACGAACGCGGCGCGGCGCGTGGCGCGGCGGCTGCCGTCCCAGTCCCTCTCCTCCCCCTCCGCAAGCACCTCCCCCCCCGTCCAGTCCCGTCCCTCCACATAGCTGTACTCCTGCCGCGTGAGGGTGTCAGCAGTGGCGCGCTCGCCGGCCGCCGACATGCACAGCTCCGTCCGGCCGTTCAGCAGCATATTGCACAGCGCCCAGTCCAGCAGGAAGGGCCGCTCGTAGCGCTCGCACAGCGTTTCCATATAAGTATGTTTGACGCCTTGGTCGCTGGCGGTGGCGGCGCCGCCGGCACTGTCATCGCCACTGGCAGAGGCGGCGGCGGCGCCGCCGGCACTACTGACATCGCCACTGGGAGAGGCGGCGGCGGCACTGCCATCGCCGGGGTGGGCGGCGCGGCGGCCGCCGCTGCCAATGCCGGCAGCCTCGGCGATGCGCGTCCGCGCGCCAGTGAGCTTTGTGAGCCGCTCTTGCCACGCGGACCTCTGCTTCAGCCCGATCATCGTGCGGCTCAGCCACGCAGACACATGCTGCAGCTGTGCCACGTCGTCCTTGAGCACGCGCAGCTGCTGGAGGGCCTCGAGGTACCCGCGCGCCTCCTCCAGGATCTCCGTGCCCACCTCCCAGGCAGCAAGAGCGCCGCCGCTATCACCGCCGCCGCCACCGCCAGTGCCGCCTTTGCCCGCCATCCCCAGCGTCTCCAGCACCTCCTGGTGCCCCCCCAGCACCCGCAACGCCTCCGGCACTGACATCAACACCGCCATCAGCGCCTGGCTCAAGAGCAAGTAGTCGTGGCTGCTGTGGCTGCTGCTACGGCCAGTGCTGCTGGTGCTACTGCTGCTGTTGCTGCTTGTGCTACTGCTGCTGCTGTTATTGTTGCTGGTGGTGGTGTTGGTGCTGGAGCCACCCGCGCCCTCGTCCCTGCCACCGGCGCCCTCGCTAGCGCGGGCGCAAACGATTTCAAACGCTTCGCGCCCAGCTGCAGCCCCGCCGCACGCAGCCGCTCCAGAGCTGCTATGTCCCCTGCCTGGTCGGTGTCGGAAGGCTGGCGGCTGGCGGCTGGCGGGTCGCCTGGCGGCGGCGGCTCGGACGGGCCGCCTTGCTGCTGTTCGCCGCCGCCTGCTGCGCCGCCGCCGCTGGGCGGCCGTGCCGCTGCACGCACATTGCGCGGGTGGTGGGGAGGAGGCCCTAGGCTGCTGAGGACACGGAACGGCGCAGCTGCGGCTGCGGCTGCGGCCGGGAGCAGGGCGCTGCCGCGACCGCCGCGGTGCCGCACCAGCAGCGGCAGCTGACTCGCGGCCGCCGCGGACTGGCGAGCCTGATGATGCAGTTGCGTCGGCTGATGGTGGATAGCATTTTGTTGTGAAGCAGAAGCAACAGGGAAAGTGAGTAACAGAGGAGCGGGTCGCTCCCGCAACTAGGGCACGACCCGAGGGGCCGGCCATTGATCGCGCCGCATGCCCTGGAGCCGCCGCGACTGCAGTACCACACACGGCCCCGCCCAAGCGCCCCGCCCCGCAGGCACGCAGCACCATTACATGTTCCATAAACCAACCGCATTCCGGCGAGCGGCAAGTCACACCAACGAGCGTCCGCCCTGACCGGCCTTGCTCCATGCTTGCGCCTAGCTTACACGGTGCAAGTAGCGCACCACAGGTAATCTGGCCAGTATTGCCCGACACCACGCCATGCACGCACTACGCCATCGTCAGGCGTGCCCCAAAGCGCCCCCAATCAACCCAGTGAATCAACTGGCAGCAAAGTACGGCTACCGCCACGCTGCCGCAGCAACACTGCCTACTGACGCAAGCGCACATGTATACCGACACGCCGACACGCCGGCTTCCGGCTAACCGCCGCGCGCAAACAGCCCGCATCCTTGGGGCCTGGTAGCAGACCTCACCGGTTCCGGTTCACTCTCAGTCTCACTCTCATCAGTCAGCACCTACCAGGCCACCACACAATGACAGGTGTCCGAGCCAGTCGCAGTCCGCCCCATAGCTCCTGCAGGGTGGAGGTCCCGAGCCATGCACTCGTACAATTAGGTGGCCCAATGAAGACACGTGACATGCCGTCATGCCCTCCCACACAGAGTCGGGCTCGCCGGGCGGGTGGGCGGCCCCCCCCTCAAACTGGGCATGGTCAGCGGCGCGTGCTGTGTGTGGAGGAGCAGCTGCGCGCGGCAAATGGGGGCTTGCGCACCAGGATCAGCAGGCAAGCGCGAAGCTCTGCTGCCCCCACGCCGCCGCCGCCACCACCACCAGCCACCACCACCACCACCTCACAGCTGCCGCCGCCAGCAGGCCTGCTGCTTATCATTCCCTACTCATCGCCTCCCTCTCTGCCGCTGCTGCTGCGGCTGCTGCCACCGCCGGCGGCCGCCGCCTCCTGCTCCTGCTCCTGCTCCTGCTCCTCCCCCTCCTTATCCTCCTCCTCGCACACCCACCACACATTGTAGCCGTCCGCGTCCGCCCGCTCCTCGGACCGGAACCGAATGCCCGTCACCCACCGCAGCTCCTGCACGAACGCGGCGCGGCGCGCGGCGCGGCGGCTGCCGTCCCAGTCCCTCTCCTCCCCCTCCCCAACCTCCTCCCACCCCGCCTGGTCCACCCCCTCCACATCGCGGTACTCGTGCCGCGTGAAGGCGTCAGCAGTGGCGCGCTCGCCGGCCGCCGACATGCATAGCTCCGTGCGGCCGTTCAGCAGCATGTTCTGCAGCGCCCAGTCCAGCAGGAAGGGCCGCTCGTAGCGCTCGCACAGCGTTTCCAAGTCATAAACAGGGTTGACACCTTCGCCGCCGCCATCGCCACCGCCAGAGGCGGCGGCGGCGCCGCCATCGCCACCGGCAGCGGCGGCAGCGCCGCTGCCGCCATCGCCGGGGTGGGCGGCGCGGCGGCCGCCGCTGCCAATGCCGGCAGCCTCGGCGATGCGCGTCCGCGCGCCGCTGAGCTTTACGAGCCGCTCCAGCCACGCGGACCTCTGGTCCAGCCGGTCCGCCCTGTCCTTAAGCACGCGCACCCCCTGGAGGGCCTCGAGGTACCCGCGCGCCTCCTGCAGGATCTCCGTGCCCGCCTCCCAGGCAGCAAGAGCGCCGCCATCACCGCCGCCGCCACCGCCAGTGCCGCCTTCGCCCGCCGCCGTCTGCTTCACCCCCAGCACCTCCTGCTGCCCCCCCAGCACCCGCAACGCCTCCGGCGCCGACTCCAACACCGCCATCAGCGCCTCACCCAAGAGCACCCGGTCGTGGCTGCGGCTGCGGCTGCTGCTACTACGGCCAGTGCTGCCAGTGCTACTGCTGCTACTGCTGCTGCTGCTGCTGCTGCTGCTGTTGCTGCTGTTGCTGCTTGTGCTGGAGCCGCCCGCGCCCTCGTCCCTGCCACCGGCGCCCTCGCTAGCGCGGGCGCTGACGATCTCCACCGTTTCGCAAAGCTTCAGCCATGCCGCACGCAGCCGCTCCAGAGCTGCTGTGTCCCCTGGCTGGTCGGTGTCAGTAGGCTGGCGGCTGGCGGCTGGCGGGTCGCCTGGCGGCGGCGGCTCGGACGGGCCGCCTTGCTGCTGTTCGCCGCCGCCTGCTGCGCCGTCGCCGCCGGGCGGCCGTGCCGCTGCACGCACATTGCGCGGGTGATGGGGAGGAGGCGCTAGGCGGCTGAGGACACGGAACGGCGCAGCTGCGGCTGCGGCCGGGAGCAGGGCGCTGCTGCGACCGCCGCGGTGCCGCACCAGCAGCGGCAGCTGACTCGCGGCTGCCGCGGACTGCGGACTGGCGAGCCTGATGATGCAGTTGCGTCGACTGATGGTGGTTAGCATTTTGTTGTGAAGCAGAAGCATCAGGGAAAGTGAGTAACAGAGGAGCGGGTCGCTCCCGCAACTAGGGCACGACCCGAGGGGCCGGCCATTGATCGCGCCGCATGCCCTGGAGCCGCCGCGACTGCAGTACCACACACGGCCCCGCCCAAGCGCCCCGCCCCGCAGGCACGCAGCACCATTACATGTTCCATAAACCAACCGCATTCCGGCGAGCGGCAAGTCACACCAACGAGCGTCCGCCCTGACCGGCCTTGCTCCATGCTTGCGCCTAGCTTACACGGTGCAAGTAGCGCACCACAGGTAATCTGGCCAGTATTGCCCGACACCACGCCATGCACGCACTACGCCATCGTCAGGCGTGCCCCAAAGCGCCCCCAATCAACCCAGTGAATCAACTGGCAGCAAAGTACGGCTACCGCAACGCTGCCGCAGCAACACTGCCTACTGACGCAAGTGCACAAGCCGACACGCCCGCTCCCGGCTAACCGCCGCGCGCAAACAGCCCGCACCCTTGGGGCCTGGTAGCAGACCTCACCGGTTCACTCTCAGTCTCACTCTCATCAGTCAGCACCTTCCAGGCCACCACACAATGACATACAGGTTTGCAAGACGGTCGCAGTCCCGTCTAGCTCCTGCTGCAGGGTGGATGTCCCAAGCCATGCACTCGTACAATTGGGTGGCCCAATGAATGCACGTGACATGCCCTCCCACACAGAGTCTGGCTCGCCGGGCGGGTGGGCGGCCCCCCCCTCAAACTGGGCATGGTCAGCGGCGCGTGCTGTGTGTGGAGGAGCAGCTGCGCGCGGCAAGTGGGGGCTTGCGCACCAGGATTAGCAGGCGAGCGCGGCGCTCTGCTGCCCCCACGCCGCCGCCGCCGCCGCCACCACCACCAGCCACCACCACCACCACCTCACAGCTGCCGCCGCCAGCAGCAGGCCTGCTGCTTATCATTCCCTACTCATCACCTCCCTCTCTGCCGCTGCTGCTGCCGCTGCTACTGCCGCTGCTGCCACCGCCGGCGGCCACCGCCTCCTGCTCCTGCTCCCCCGCCTCCTTGTCCTCCTCCTCGCACACCCACCACACATCGTAGCCGTCCGCGTCCGCCCGCTCCTCGGACCGGAACCGAATGCCCGTCACCCACCGCAGCTCCTGCACGAACGCGGCGCGGCGCGTGGCGCGGCGGCTGCCGTCCCAGTCCCTCTCCTCCCCCTCCGCAAGCACCTCCCCCCCCGTCCAGTCCCGCCCCTCCACATAGCTGTACTCCTGCCGCGTGAGGGTGTCAGCGGTGGCGCGCTCGCCGGCCGCCGACATGCACAGCTCTGTCCGGCCGTTCAGCAGCATGTTGACCAGCGCCCAGTCTAGCAGGAGGGGCCGCTCGTAGCGCTTGCACAGCGTTTCCACGTCCACATAAACAGGGTTGACACCTTCGCCGCCGCCATCACCACCGGCAGCGGCAGAGGCGCCGTTGCCGCCATCGCCGGGGTGGGCGGCGCGGCGGCCGCCGCTGCCAATGCCGGCAGCCTCGGCGATGCGCGTCCGCGCGCCGCTGAGCTTTACGAGCCGCTCCAGCCACGCGGACCTCTGGTCCAGCCGGTCCGCCCTGTCCTTGAGCACGCGCACCTGCTGGAGGGCCTCGAGGTACCCGCGCACCTCCTGCAGGATCTCCGTGCCCACCTCCCAGGCAGTAAGAGCGCCGCCATCATCATCGCCATCACCGCCATTGTCGCCTTCGCCCGCCGCTGTCTCCTGCCCCCCCAGCACCTCCTGCTGCCCCCCCAGCACCCGCAACGCCTCCGGCGCCGACTCCAACACCGCCATCAGCGCCTCACCCAAGAGCACCCGGTCGTGGCTGCGGCTGCTGCTACTACGGCCAGTGCTGCCAGTGCTATTGCTGCTACTGCTGCTGCTGCTGCTGCTGCTGTTGCTGCTGTTGCTGCTTGTGCTGGAGCCACCCGCGCCCTCGTCCCTGCCACCGGCGCCCTCGCTAGCGCGGGCGCTGACGATCTCCACCGTTTCGCAAAGCTTCAGCCATGCCGCACGCAGCCGCTCCAGAGCTGCTGTGTCCCCTGGCTGGTCGGTATCGGAAGGCTGGCGGCTGGCGGCTGGCGGGTCGCCTGGCGGCGGCGGCTCGGACGGGCCGCCTTGCTGCTGTTCGCCGCCGCCTGCTGCGCCGTCGCCGCCGGGCGGCCATGCCGCTGCACGCACATTGCGCGGGTGGTGGGGAGGAGGCGCTAGGCTGCTGAGGACACGGAACGGCGGGGCTGCGGCTGCGGCTGCGGCCGGGAGCAGGGCGCTGCTGCGGCCGCCGCGGTGCCGCACCAGCAGCGGCAGCTGACTCGCGGCTGCCGCGGACTGCGGACTGGCGAGCCTGATGATGCAGTTGCGTCGGCTGATGGTGGTTAGCATTTTGTTGTGAAAGCAGAAGCATCAGGGAAAGTGAGTAACAGAGGAGCGGGTCGCTCCCGCAACTAGGGCACGACCCGAGGGGCCGGCCATTGATCGCGCCGCATGCCCTGGAGCCGCGAAACCACACACGGCCCCGCCCAAGTGCGTGCCCCGACCCGCAGGCTCGCAGCAGCAGCACTGCACGTACCCCCAGGAATCCCCAGTCCCCAGCCTCAGCCTACACACTGCTGGCTCAGGCCAACACAAGCCAAATGCAGCGGCTGCCACGACCACGCCGCCAGCCCACGTCACCAGCTGTGCCCTGCACTCCTGCCCACACGCCCGCTCCTTTCCTCCCACACACCCCGCACGGACGGACGCACGGACGGTCGTCCCCCTCTGCACCCACCAAATGCACCTCGCGCTCACTGTCACGTTCACGTCCTCGACAATGCTTTACTTGCCACACCAGGTCCAGCTTGATGTCAGTGCTGGTGCCGTTCACTCCACGGCGCCACCGATTGGGGGCCACTGTCACGCAACATGCTTACTGGCATGCATGAGGTGATCACGAGTATGATCAAGGTACTTAAGGGACTCGCTCGTACCAACACACTAGGGACACACATAGAAACAAAATGGCACGTGCGCGCACCATGCCTGTGCAATGATCACGGCACCGCGCCGTGCGTGCGGTACGCATGTCACTCACCGCAATCGCCCCTACTGCTGCAACCCTACCACACCAACTCACCTCACCCGGTAACCCCACGGATACTTACACGCTGCTGCTGCTGCTGCTTCTTTCGCACACCCCTTCCGCTCCGCACCCACCACGCACCATTCGCCGGTCCTCTCCCCCGAGGCAGCTGCAGCCGCCGCCGCCGCCTACAGGCCCTGCCCCTTCGCCGCCGCCAGCAGCCCCACCTTCTCAGCCGACCGCCGGCCTCCTCCTCCTCCTCCTCCTCCCCCTAGCAGCAGCCCGGCGCTGATGCCGTGCCCGCTGCGGTCGTTGCCGCTGCCGGCGCCCTCGTCATCCGACGAGGCGCCGCTAGCCAGGCCGCTGCGGCCGCGGCCGCCGCCACCTCCGCCGTGGTTGCTGTGCGCCTCCTGCACCTTGTCCTCGTCACAGAAGCTGTCCTCCAGCGGCTTGCCTGGTGTTGCGGGTGGTGGCGGTGGGGTTTGCACGGGTCAGTACAGAAAAGTGTAGAAGTGGTAGCGCAGTAGACAGCAGGTGGGGGGTTGCAAAGATTGGTACAAGGGAAGTGTAGCGAAGTAGACAGGGGGCGTAGGAGTGCGCCGGGGGGCGGATGTCTCTATGTTGCTCGGGGCGAGGAGGAAGTGAGGAGGGGCACGGCTAGGCAGGTTGCGGTGTGAGTGTGTGTGTACGTGTATGTGCGCGCACGCATGAGTGAGGGCAGCAGGGGCACACCACTACACACACCGCGTCACGCCACTGCCACACCAGTACCACAGCCCCGTCCCTTCCCAACGCCCAAGCGGCACGCGCCAGCCCCCACCCTCAGCCAGCCAGCAGCCCCCGCCGCGCGGCTCGTATCGCATCGTTCGCATAGCCCCTCTCACCCGCTGGCTCCGGCAGGCTGAGCATGGCTGCGCTGCCCGCCGCCAGCAGCGCCGCCGCCACCACCAGCGGTGCCCACAGCGCCAGGTCCAGCAGCGCCCCCGCGGCGTAGGTGGTGACGAAGGAGGACACACGGCCCACGGCGTTGAGGAGCCCGAAGCCGGAGGAGCGCAGCTGCGCGTGTGCGGGCGGAGTGGGGGAAAAGCGGGATGAGGGCGGGGTGCGAGGTGGTGGGAGTAAACAGGGTTCTCAAATGTGGGTGTTCCAAGGTCGTGTGCTCATAGTACACACACACTCGTCGCCTGCTAACCCCCGCACAGCACCCCTCTGCTTCTTGTCCTTTCTCCAGCATACGGTAGTTGTTGGAATGTTATGAGCTTTGGTCTTATGTGACATGGAGAACTTTGCATGGCGAGACCGTTGCGGACGCGAGAGGAGTCAACGACAATTAAGCAAGCCAATGTTAGTGGACTCTATGATGTAACGCGCCTATAAGACTACACCGGGCGGATGCCTGCGCCAAACACCGCATGTAATTTCCAACAATAGTGAAACGGTGCCACCGACGCCTGCCCCTCCCCCTCCCCTCTCCCACCCCCCGCCCCCCGGCGAGCTCTCCAGTGGACGCCGTCGGTCATCGGTACGCGCACTCCTCCGCCTGCTGTGTACTTCGCTACACTTCTCTGTGCCAATCTTTGCAACCGCTTCCCTCCTTGCCCCCACTCACGCTGGTGGGGTAGAGCTCCGCGCTGATCATGTCAAGACTGTTCCAGCCGCCCACCGACACGCCGTTGAACACGCACGCCGCCAGCAGCGGCCAGGGCCCGGAGGCGGGCGCGGCGGCGAAGGCCAGCGCGCACACGCAGGCGCCGGCCATGCAGGCGCAGGCGGTCAGGCGGCGACCCAGCCGGTCCACCAGGTAGATGGAGGCCAGGTTGCCTGGGGCGGGGGATGGGCGTGTGTGTGTGTGTGTGTGTGCGTGTGTGTGTGTGTGTGTGTGTGCGTGTGTGCGTGTGTTGTTCATGATGTGGCAAGAAGTGAAGTTGTAGCCAGGCACACTGGGGAGCATTTGTTCGTTCCAATCCTAAAGAAATCAAGTGTTGCCCCCGCAGCCCACCCGCAGCTCACCCGGCAGGTTGGCCATCGCCACCGCAAAGGTCTGGCCGTACACGGAGCCGCCGGTGGCGCCGCGCGCCTCGAAGTAGCGCGGCACCCACAGCACGGTGCAGTACCAGCCGCCGCACAGCCCGATCCACCCCACGCCCAGCGCCAGCGTCTGCCCGCGCAGCGGCGGGCTCAGCAGCGCCGTCAGCACGCCCCACGCCCGCCCCAGCACGGCGCTGGTCCATGTGCCAAGGCGGCGTGTGGCGGAGAGGGAGGCGGCGGCGCCTGCGGCGCCGCTGCTGCTGCCGCCCGAGGTGGCGGGGGTGTAGCTGGGGAGCAGGCTCTCCGTGTCGCCGGCGGCGTCGCGCGCGTGCGGGTGCCCGGCGGCGTCTGTGGTAAGGGCCGCCTTGTGCGTCAGGATGTCCTGTAGGAGTAGCAGCGGCCGCAGTGGTAGTGGTGGATACGGCAGTAAAGTGAACAGTGATCAGATACCCTGTCCACCTACGCTACCACCGCTCACGTGTATGGATTAGCAGCCTGAGGCATCGCGCACGGCAGTAATCATCGGTATGTGACCCGTTGTGTTTCCACCCCACCCCAACCCCAACCCCAGCCCCGCCTCGCCTGGTCTCTGTGGTGGAAGGAGGGGATGATGAAGTCCTCCGGCAGCTGGGTGCCGTTGAGGCGCGCCGCCCGCATCAGCACCTGCGGTCGGGCAGGAGGTTAACTCTGAAGTCTGAACCAATCCCATAAGGTCGGGCAGTGGGGGAGGAGGGGCCTCAGGCGGGCGCCGCAATACCCAAGCAGTACTTTTCAAGCATCACCCCAACACCTCACGCTTCCCGTTCCCCGCCGGTTGCATCTGCCCGCCGAACGCGCAAACACTAAAAACATACCCGTACACCACCTGAGCGGCTGGCCATGCACCCAGGAACCCATGGACCCTTTCCTCCCAATCCTCGCCGCGCTCGTCTCGTCCCTCCCTCCACCGTGCAGCCCTCCTCCTACGGCCCCCCCCCCCCGGTCCCCCGCCACCCGCCCCCACCTGCCCCGCCTCGCGGCCGCGGCCCATGACGGAGAGGTAGCGCGGGCTCTCCGGCACCAGCGCCGCCAGCAGCGCCGCGGCGGTGGCGGCAGGCAACGAGGCCACCAGCTGCAAGAGGCGTGGAGGGGAGCGGGAAGCAGGTCTGAGAGACAGGTCAGGGCGAGCATTCAGGTGACGTATGGCCATTGAAGACTATGAATGGAACGGTAGTCGTTCCCGCTCCAAACTCTGCTGCGAAGCCGCATGGCACAAGCGCGCCAGGCCACGGCAATTTCCAACCGCGCGGACACTGTCCCTCTTGCCGTACCGGCCGCAACCTCACAAGCCCCAGCCCCTCCTCCCTCCTCCCTCCTCCCTCCTCCCTCCTCCCTCCTCCCTCCTCCCTCCTCCCTCCTCCCTCCTCCCTCCTCCCTCCTCCCTCCTCCCTCCTCGCTCCTCCCTCCTCCCTTTTTCGCCCCCCCCTCGCATATGCGGCTGCAGTTTCTCCTTGCAGCGCGACTGTTTCCTTACGGGATTGATTAACAGTGAACCTCCTCCGCCCCCCCTCACCACGAACGCCCTCCAGCCCAGTCGCGGGATGATCAGCCAGCCCATGGCGGCCGAGTAGAGCGACCCCACCATCCAGAACGAGGCCAGCATGGCCATGAACTTGCCGCTGTGTGGGGAGGCGGAAGGAGAGGAGGGGCGGAGGGCAAGGAGGGAGGGAGAGGAGGAACAGCGTGAGGTCAGTGAGAGCAAGGGACAGCGGACCCACACACCAGGTCGAAGTGGGTGGTCTGGGTGTGCGAAGGGGGGGAGAGGTTTGTGTTCCGCCGCCTCCGCCTCCGCCTCCGCCTGCTCGGCCCGGCCTCACCGGGTGTTAGGCGGGCAGAACTCGGACATGAGCGCGAACACCACGGGCATGGAGCCGCCCACACCCAGGCCCGCAAGCAGCCGCAGGACCTGTGCGCGTGAGAGAGAGTGTGTGCGTGTGTGCATGTGTGAGTGTGTGTGTGTGTGCGTGTGTGTGAGTGTGTGTTAAAGAGCACAAGGAAAACATTGCGCAAAGACAGAGTATGCAATGCAGCACAGCGAGTGTGTGAGACTGTGTGTGCGGACGGGAAAGGGGAGGACGTGGGTGGAGGGTGCTGGCCTGGCTCGCCCACGCTCTGGACGACTTTCGGTCTTGGCTTGGTCCTGACTCGGTCTCAGTCTCAGTCTCAGCCAGTCCCAACCCGTCACAAGCAGAACTGACAAATCGTGCTTGCCGCCCTCAGCTGCCGCTTCACCCGCCCCCTCCTCCTGTTCGCTTCTCCATCGACGTGGCTTCGCTTCGCTCCTCGTCCTCCGCCTTCTCCTTCTCACCCCCTCGGCGCCCTTTCACTCCTTCCTCTGCCCTCCCTCACAGCCCCCCCCCCCGCCTGCAAGCCCCCCGCGCTCCTCCCTCACCATGAGCTGTCCCAGGCTTGTGGCGGCTGCCGACAGGCCGCCAAAGATGGCGTTGATGGCCAGCGCCGCCACCAGTGAGCGCTTGCGACCCACAACGTCGCCAATCAGGCCCCACAGCAGCCCGCCCTAGAGGCGCCGAGCGCCGACCCAGATGGGGAAAGGAAGGGGGTTGGCAGCAGGGGGCGGCCAGCGGGTGGCGGAATCAAGGCGCGCGTGACGGCAGGAGGGTAGAGGAGCGGAGAGGAGGGCAGGGGAGGGGGCAGCAGGGGGCTGGGGTGTGCCGACAGCGGGAAACACTGTGCTGTTAGTGAGGTGTTGCAGGCCAGGTGCCCAGTCCTGATGCCTCCGCGGCCTCCGCGCGCACCGCTGCAGCTCTGTACGCCGCTACACCCCTGCGCCGTGGCGCCGGCGTCCCTGCCCTGGCGCGCATCCAGCACGCAAGCCGCCTCCTCCTACGTTGCGGGCCAACCCATTTTCCCCACAAACACACAGCCTCAAACGCAGCTCAAACTCTGATCTTCTATCAATTAATGCTCACCAGAAACATCCCTACGAAAATGCAGGCGTTGAGCGCGCCGGTGCGGTGCGGCGTGAGGTTCAGCTCCGTCTCCGCGGCGGTGCCCAGCAGGCCCACCGACAGGATTTCCACCGCGTCCGCGGCGTTTGCCAGCCCGCACACAACGAGCACCATCCATTGGAAAGGCCCCGTACCGACCTACGAGGTGCAAGAGCGCAAGGCGTGGGCCAGGCGGGTTACAGGCGGCCAGCACGCGTGGCTGCAGCCTCTGCCAGCTGGTTCCGCAGCGTTGGCCAAAAGGTCTCCCACGGTTTCCGGACCCCGTCGTGTGCAGCTCACATGACTCAGGGCGTCCTCCAGCGACATCGCGGTCGGGCCGAAGCGCGGAAAAGACTCAAGTTGCAGAGAGTGCATGCGAGTCCAATTCCGCTTCCACTACACTCTAGTACTAGGCGCACGATGCTTGCAAATTGCAACACCCATATGGCGCCATCAAGCGGAAGCGGGTATCAATATGCTCTGCAAGGAAGCTTGTGTCCAACGGCTTGTCGAGCGGGGCAACGTTGTGTAGCCAGAGTGAATACTGTAAGCTATTCACGGGTACCAGGTTGATACTCGTTGTAGATGTAGGCGAGTTATGGATGTCTGTAACCGTTTGCGCTCCGTCTTCTCGTTGCCAGATGGAATGAGGCATGCCACAATGTTGGCTTTCATACACCGCTGGTATCATAGCAAAATAGCTCTATTTACATTTCTTTCATATCGTTACTGCAACTGGATAGCGACACAGTAATGACGCAGTTTACTGCACACACTCATGAATGAGCCGCTGCTGAACTCATTAGACGCATCATTGAAACATCGAGCTATATCACACAGGATCAACGACATTTGAGCCGGCAATCAGTGAAACCAGTAATTTGGACCGGCTTTGCACGATTGCCTTCCGCGGCCGTGGTAGATAGCATAACAAAGCAGCCATGGGTGGCATGGAGTTCATCGGCCGGGTAGGCGACCGGGCTCCGGCTACCATCAGCCTGCAATCTTGGCCCCCAGAGCCCGTCACTTGCAGTCGCCACCGCCACGAACGCTTCTGACGCTAGCGTGCCCCCCCCCCCGCGCACCCCGGCAACAGGTGGTGTCCAACCGTATGCAAAAGACGGTGGTGGTGGCTGTGAGCTACGTGGTGTGGGTACCCAAGTACAAAGTGTACCAAAAGCGCGTTGCGCGGCACAAGGTGCGCGTGCCGAGGGATGTGCCCTGCGTTGCCAGCAAGGACGTACAGCAGGCATTGCTGCTAGTTTCTGAAAGGAGTTCAACACGAGGGCGCAATGGTGAGAGCGCCAGTGGCGCTTGCACGGTGGCGTACGGCCGCCCGACCGGGCGCCCGTACGTTAGACGTCGGAGCAGTATCTCGCAGTTGCCGCAGGCGCCATGGCTCCGGACACTGACCTGCGTCTTTGTCTCTTGATCTCGGCTGCAGGCACGAGATGAATCACAAGCGAGCGTCATTGGCGACATCGTGCGGATACGCAAGTCCCGGTGAGCGCGGCGCCCAACAATTTACTAAGCAGAACTCTGGGCCCGCGGCCAACCCCTACAGCACTGCCCAAACTCATCATACGCCCGCAACCCACGTTGGCCTGCACCTCCCGTCCGCATCTCCCGTCTGCAGGAAGTTTTCTCGCGAGGTGTCGTACTCAGTGGTAGACACGCTGCGGAAAGCGCACGTGTACGACCCGGCGGCGGCGGCGGCGCTGGTGGCCACACGTGATGCGGCGCGCGCCGCCGCGGCCGCGTCGACAGGGACACGGGCAGGGGCAGCAGCAGCGGGCGAGGGGCAAGCGGCGCAACTAGAAGGGGCGGGCTTTGCCGCCTCCGGCGTAGCCACGTCAAGCGCGGGAGGTCGCTCAGACCCCTGGGTTGCGGAGGCGGCGCGGCGGCTGGATGCGTCGGCGGCGCGGCTGGCGGCGCTGCGGGAGCTGTACGAGAAGGAGGTTGGGCCGGGCGTGCCACTAAGCGGGGCGGTGCTGGCAGTGGCCAACTCGGGGCCGGGCGGGACGGGCAGCGTACGGGGCAAGGCGGCGGCGGCGGCGGCGGGGGCGGCAGAGGGCCCGGGTGATGCGAAGGCACAGCAGGACAAGCAGTGAGCCGCGCGGCTGGCGTAGTTGTCGTGGCGGATTGATGTTAGGCAGGTTGCTAGGTAGGATGGCGGCAGGCTGGTGCGGATGTAGGTCCGCGGGCTTCAATTGTGCTGATGGGAGGCGGTGCCAGCTCCAGGGACAGGGCGTGAGCCTGGCTGGCAAGGCACGATAGACATGTTATGCCAGGAGCATACTGACCGGGGGCAACTTAGGGTAAGAATGTGACACAATTACATGGCCTGTTGCTCACACGACGAAGACTTGAGCTGCGGCATGCACCCGTGCAAGTTCATCACGTGCAATCGGGGTGCCATTATTGCACCCATGAATGTCATTCATAGACACCGAAGTTATCTGGCCTTGTGAAAGGTCACGGTGGCACGTCTCGTCAGTTGGATCACACACGCTATGATACATAGACCATGACCGTGACTCAGCTCCAAAATCGCTCTTGTTGTGGCACGCATATGCGGTGGCATGCAATCGTACGCTGCACGTGAAGTCATCGGGCTGCACCCATATGTACGGGTGTGCGCACGCAGATGCATACAATAGCAAGGTGCTGCAATGCGCACGCACCATGGCAGCTTGCAGGCATCAAGGGATAAAGGGTCACGCGCTTGCCTCAAGCACGACAAAGCTTGTCACTGCCTGCAGGTTCTCAGACTCACACCCACACATAAACGCACGGGCAAGCGCACACGCAGGCAGCTATGCAGCACCGCTTGCACTCACCACCAGCCCACCACCATTACACACACGGCTACAGTTTTGTTGTGCTCATACAATCACCAGGAGCTGCAACATTTCACTTGGCGTTCATGCGCTTAGCCATGTCCTTGACCTGCCAGCCGCCGTCCTCGTCGTAGGTGAAGTCGTAATGCCTGTAGGGCCGTGTGCGTGTGGTGGGGGGGCGGTCATTGTTCGCCATGCATCTATCGGCCCGCCGCTCCGCTAGCAAACCCAGACGGGCCCCAGCCTGTACCAACGACGACCCGCCCCAGTGTGCCAGCAGGCTGCGGCCTTTAACACCCCGCCGCACCCAACTCACTACACTCACCCGTCTCGCTTCAGCCCCGACCACGGCACCACCTGCCACACGATGGTGCCCGCCATGCCCAGCGCGTCCGCCGCGTCGTGGAAGGCCGCGAACACCTGCCCGCGCTTGCCGGCGTAGTCAGCCGCCTTGCAGCAGCCGTACTCCTGCGAATGTGGCAATGGGGTGGTAGGGGTGGGGCGAGGCATGATTGTGCATGGACACACGCAACACAGTACTGAACGGATGAGCAGGCCATTGATGGCGGCCCCACTCGCGCTGCTGTCTGCACACTGAGAGGAAGTGCACAAGGCAGATGGAAGCGAGGTGGAGGAGAGCAAGAGGGGCAACTCCATCCGCACCTCCATGACCACCGGCTTGTTGTAGGCGTGCGCCAGCTTGGTGCGGTCCTGTGCGCGCGCGTGTGTGTGTTTAAGAAGGCAAAGAAATTGCGCCCAGACGACGCTGGAGCTACTGTGTGTGTGTGTGTGTGTGTGTGTGTGTGTGTGTGTATATGTGTGTGTGTGTGTGTGTGTGTGTGTGTGAGTTTGAGTGTGTGTGTGTTGGCTCATGGATGCCTGCTTGGCTCAACACAATACGGCACTCACCGTGATAAAGTTGTCAATTACGAACTGCGGGGGAGGTGAGGGTTTGCAGGAGCACACGCTACATGTCAGGTGTGTGGTGACCTCTAGCCCACACATGCCTTACATGTGCCCTCGCTCTACCCAGCGCACCTGGTACTGCCAGAAGGGCACGTTCCAGTTGTCAGGATACCTGCGACCGGCGAGTCAGTGTGTAGGGACCCGTGAGGGACCCGTGGATGAATGGGGTAATAGCCTCATAGGGCTCCCCAAATACAACACATACAACACTGCTTGAGCTAGTTGACTGCAAGCATGCATCAATTGCCCTTGACCCATGGACATGGCCCAACAACGTACACATGCAAGGTCATGTAGTCCACATCCGGACACTTGATGTTCTGGTCGAAGTCCACGCCCTTCATGCCGTTGTTCAGCCAGTTGTGCTCCGGTGCCGTGGACTGCGCGGCCGGGGCGCAGCGGGATTAGACGCGTCACAGCAGCCGCGCCAGCCCATACGCGGGTCTCGGAACGCGCACAGCACATACTGCATCAGGCCGGCTTGGCCGCACACTGCCAGCACCACACGGCCAGCGCCAAGCCCAAAACCCGTACACGCACAGCCTAACTAGACAGATGTCACACACACACACACACACACACACACACACACACACACACACACACACACACACACACACACACACACACACACACTCGCTCACCAGGTAGGGGCCGTTGGTGCGGTAGCCCTCCTCCCCGGTGGTGACCATGTGGTTGGGGTCCAGCGACTTGAGCAGCGTGGCGGCGCGGCACAGCCACTGGTTTACCTGGCAGGGTGACACAGATGGAGGAATTTAATAGCTAGGAGCCTGAAACTCTAGCGAAAAACTGCTGAACCTGCCGGGCCCAATCAAAGTGCTCGGTATGCAGACACAGGCGGTATGCAAATGCGTTCGTGCATACGCCGCCCCTGCCACCCACTAGCCCAGCACCCACCAGCCGCCCCACGAGCTGCCCGCGGCCGATGGTGACGCCCTGGTCGCCGAACTGCGTGGGCGCCTTGGGGCTGAGCTCGAACAGGTCGGTGGTGTGCGGCTCGTTGGCCAGCTCCCAGGCCAGGATGGTGGGATCGTCCCTGCAGGGGGTGGGGTGGGGGCAGGGGCGTGCGTTGGAAACGAAATGAATTGACTCGCTAAGAGCTGTGTGCACGAGCGTGTGGGCGTGCGTCTGAGTGCTTCAGGGAACCCTGGATTGCTTGTGTTATGGGGGAAACAGAACGAGTGCGCGCTCGGATACGCGTAGGCGTGTGTGCATGTGGTGTGAGACTGACCCACGATGCAGCGTTGAGCCTCAGGGAGGTGAGTCGCGGCAGCAACCGGCAACCAACCGGCGGCAGCTGACAGCTCGCACTCACTTGTAGTACATGCCGGTTATGGGGTTCCAGTGGTTGATCACGCTCGTGACGAAAGAGACGTAGTGGGCCCACACCTGCGCGCCAGGGTCAGGCCATGCCGGGTGCTACGGTGCCCAGGGCGGGGGCATGTGCCGCGGCTTGAGTCCCTGAAACCCGCGGTGCCGTACCAGCACCCAGAGCTAACCCCCACGGCACGTGCCCCTCGGAACCACCACCTATCACAGCACTTGCCCGCCGCGCGCCTGGGGCCCCTTGGCCTGGCCCGTCACACCCATGGCAGCACGCATACCTACCTGTGAGGAGGCGTAGAAGTACTCCCGGGCCCAGCCGGTGCCTAGCGAGTTGTCCACATAGAACTGCATGCCTGCGGGGCGAAAGGCAACATCAGGCAACACGGTGGTATGAGAGAGCGGCCGGAAGTACCGCTGGGGTCCGGAAGGCTGACGACATGCGATACGCCGACAGTCCCGACACACACATGACTGCAGCGGGGACTGCATGCAGCGGGATGGCACCGTGGCGCGCGGTAAGGCACATGGCACGCCCCCCCCCGCTTGAGTCACAGCGCCCCGCACACCCACACACACCACGAGTGTCGCGCACTCACCTGTGAGGTCGGGCTCAAAGTTGACAAAGGGGAAAATGACCCGCACGCCGTACTTCTTCGCGTTGGCGATGACCACGTCCAGCCGGCGGAAGGAGCTGCACAGGCGGTGCGTGGAGTCCCACTAGAAGGCCTAAACTTAAATTACTAAGTAGAAACTCCATTACAGTATTCGACTTAGCCTGCGGGCTCGCGCCAAACCCAAAACCTCGACAATACCAACCGCACTTCCGGAAGCCCCACTGAGGTCGCAGGCATTCAATTTGTATACATGTGCAGCAGTGAATGATATAGAACCACATGCGCTAAGGCGCTGGCGTTGGTAACGCTCGCCGTGGAAGCGCGAGGTGAGCAGGCAGGCCATGGGGCACGTCAGTGGCTAGCGCAGGCTCAGGCGAAACACAAAGCACATTTTACGGCATAGCTACATGGCATTGACCAGCAATCCATCTTAGCGCTGCGGCTAGCCAAACCCCATCCGAAGCATCCGGGACACACCGATACTGTAGCCCCCCGCGGCACGCACGCCGCTGGCCCTGCCCTCTGGGCTGTGCACGCTCACCCGTCCTGGAGCTTCCAGGCGCCTGTTGCGTCCGTGGTCATGTCCACCCAGCCGTGGCCGAAGCCCCACAGCCTGCGCGCGTGAACGGCATGGGCGCGAAGGAACGGGAGAGAGCTGCAACGAGCGGCGCGGGGCCCAGGCGGGAGGGCAAAGGCCAGGGCTTCATGCCCCCACCTGTGCTGGTCGTGTTGCATGATCCGTAGCCATGCTAGCCGGACCAAGTACCAGTCTGCAGCGCGTACCGGGAGCGCACCTGATTACCCGCAGTCCAGCCTTTGCATGGTCGTGGATGACGCCCTCAATCTCCACCTCCGTCAGGACCCCCTGGCTGGGCGGCCCCAGCCAGTACTGGTTGGTGCCTGGTGTAATGCAAGAGCCGGGGGCGGCAGCGGGAAGCATGGGTGGTGGTGGTGGTGATAAGCCAGAAGCCGGGGCCTTGTGATGACAGTGTGGCAGCGTCGCAGCGATGTGGGTCGGAGAGCAACCGCGTCGCCCGGCACGAGTGTGCGCCGCACACCTATCCAGGAGCCCGACCCACATCGCCATCGCAGTCCGTTGCCCCGGCCCTGACCAAACACCCGCACTTCCGAACCCCCACCACCACGCTGTCCCTTGCCGCGCCACCTGCCACGCCCACGACAATCCCGGCAACCCCAAAGACCCCTCGCCCAACCCACCCTGGAAGAAGAAGTTCTTGTCGCCGTCCAGGAATTTTGTCCCCAAGGCGCGAATGAAATTCAGCTTGGTGTTGGTGCTGCTGCTGTCCGGCGCGAGGCCGGCGCGCACGGTGCCAGTCAACTGCCCGGCCGTGAATAGCAGCAGAAGCCTGGCCGCAGTCGCAACCACCAGGCGCAAGCACAAGCGGCGCTGGCTGTTGCGCTGCGGCTGTCGGCAAGTCGGCGAGCTGCGGCCGTGGCGTTGACCGGCTCCCTTCGAGTGCTCCGAGTCGCAGTCTTCCTCGCTCTCGATGGGACTGTCGTCACAGTGGCCATGCTGTTGTCCTCCTCGGCCTGGTGTATGGTATAGCGGCGACATAGCGCAAAAGAGCGCGCGCGCCTTGCACCCCCCGAGCTCTTTCCCGGGTAGCGGCGGTCCGCCTACAAACTAATACTTGATCACGAGGTTATGCATAGGGCTTTACAGTAGAATAAATAAAGTGCTTGTTGCCTTTTGTAACGAAACCGCTGCCGCGGCGAAGGGTAAGCGCCCGGAATGGGCAACGCAGCGGAGATGGGGGCAGGCCGAAAGATCAGACTACTCACACGGCAGGGAAGGATCAGAATGCTTATCACACAGAGCATGTCCGCACCAGAACAAAAGCACCTCCACCAGCCTCAGCAGCTGCCCTCCCCGTTCGCGCTGTATTCGGGGGCCCTGGTCCAGTCCAAGCCGCAACAAGTTCTGCCGCCGCCGAGCCCGGCTGCAGCCCCCGCTGCGGCTTACGTTCCATGCCCCAATCCAAATCCCACTTTCGACGCCGCGCAGGCAGCAGCTGCGCGAGAGGTGAGTCAGGCCGCCCAGCGACACCCCGCCGAGCCTCCGCGCCCTGGTGACCTTAGCGCGGGGCTGCCCAGTGCCAGCTACGCCGCCGGCCGCGGCACAGCACCAGCTGCAGCAGCGCACACGGCGCCGGTGCCGATGACCCAGGGAGCAGGAGCGCCACCAGTAACTCACCAGCTGCCACAGGCGGCAGCAGCAACCGCACGGATTGCAGCCCCACCTCCGTTTGCACCGGATGAGGGCAGCAATCCCCGCCGCATGTACTCCGCGCCGCCGGCGCTGCCGCTAGCCGGGGAGGAGCATTCCTCCGGCCGGGGCAGCACTCCCACGGAGCAGCGCGCGCCCTACGAAGACGATCCGGCCTTTCAGGGGGTGATCATCGGCAGCAGCGACGCCTCATCAGGCCCCAGCGCCGGCCCCGCCGGCCCCTCATCAACTTCCGCGCTAGCCGCGCTTCCACCGCCCCCGCCACACCTTCCCGCCTTATATGGGTTTGGTGCCGCCGCCGCCGCCGCCGGCGGACTGCTGGAAGCGCCCGCCGCGGCAGCGGCAGCAGCAGCGGCAGCGACAGGAGGAGCGGCTGCGCCGCGGCCGCCCAGTCCGGACCGCCTGATTATCGGCTACTACTACCACCACGACCTCTACCGTGGCAGCGACGAGCTGCAGCGCAACCAGCGGCCGGGCGGTGCGGCGGCGGTGGCGCCAGGGCCGGCATGGCCGGCGTGGGGCTTCGGCGGGCAGCAAGGGCGCGGGACGGCGCGGGGCCGCGGCGGGGGCTCATCAGGCGGCGCGTATGTGGAGGATGCGGCGGTGCCGCTGCTGCATGGGATGGGCGCGGAGGCGGCGGAGCCGGCAGGGCCTATTGGCGGCGGCGGCGGGGGGTTAGGTGGCGGCTGGGGCCGGGCGGCAGGGGCGCTGCCGGGCGCCGGCACGCACCTGCTGCGGCACCACCTGCAGGGGCTGCGGCAGCAGTACGGCACGGGGACGTACGGCGGCGGCGGTGGCGGAGGTGGTGCTGAGAGTGGCGACGGCGGCGGGGCGCTGAGCCGGTGGCGGTCCGAGCTGGACGCGCCGCTGAGCCAGGTGGGGGCGAAGGCGGGGGGCGGGGGGAGGGGGGAGGGTCGCGAGGGCAGTGAGGGCGGATTGATGGGGTCATATATAGGAAGGATCAATGTCATAGTCACAGTCTGCTTGCCTAGGGGCCTAGGGGGAGCTTGCGGCCCGGGGTCGTGGCCGCCCGCCCCACCCCTGCTGCGTTCAGTGCACACCCGCCGTACGTTCGGTAAACTTCAACTGACAACTGCCCACCGTGCGTGCCTACACGCACTCTGCAGGCTCGCCGCCGCTGCCTGCGCGACATCTTCCTGCTGCTGTCCGCGTCGCTGGCCGCCGCCGCCGTCCTGGGCGCCGCCGCGCTGGCCTCGCCGGTTGCCGTGCACCCCGGCGGCGGCGGCAGCCGTGACGGCGGCGATTTTGATGTAGCCAACCTGCGGGACCTGTTCAGCGATGCCATTGCGGGGCTGGGGCAGCTGTTGGCGCTGCCCTGGGTGCTGCCGCTGGCGGCGGTGCTGTCGGCGGGCACACTGTTGGCGCTGGCGCTGTCGGAGGCCACACGGCGGCGCCACCCCACCAACGCCTGGGCCGCATTTGGAGGTACGGCGGGCGGGGCGGCCAGGCAGCAGACGTCGTCGTGGGCCTACGCCAGTGGTCCCGCATGCGACTCTGTTGCAGTGTTCCTGCTGTTACGCCGATGCAAACTTATCGTTGCCCATCTCCGTGACCGCATTTACTGATTGCGCAGGCACTGCTTCTGTTTATATGCTGTTCATAGTATGGCTCCAAGGGCTACCCTGTGCTCTCGCTAAGGCTCCGCCGCCATCTCCCCATTGCTCTTCCTTCCCTCCCTCCCGCCTGCCGCCGTGCAGCCTTCACCGCGGGCCAGGCGCTGCTTGTGGGCTGTCTCACCGTGCGCCTGCCCTCCTGCCTGCTCACCACCGCCTACGGCCTGGCAGCGCTGGGCACCGCCGCCGTCGCCGCGCGGGCACACCACCTGCTGCGTGACGGCTTCGCCGCCGCCGCCACCGCCGCCGCCGCGCGGGCCGCGGCGCGGCAGCGCCGCCAGCTGCACCACCAGCAGCTGCTTCGCGAGCTGGCGGCGGGCGGCGAGGGCGGCGGCGTGGGTGGCACCGGAAGCACGGGTGGCGGTGGGCTGGCAAGTGCGGTCGGTGGCAGCAGTGGTGTCGCGATCCCGGGTGCGGCAGTGGCGCTGCCGTCTGGGGTGGAGGAGGGGGCGCTTGCGGCGGCGGAGGACCTGGCGGGAGCGGAGGAGACCGGTCACGACATGGGTGTGGGCGAGGCCGTGCTGTGTGCGGCGGGGGGCGTGCTGATGGGCTGGGGCGCCATCGCGCTCGCGGGCATAATCTTGGCGGCGGCGGCGACACACGGCAGCGGCAGCAGCGCCACCGCCGCCAATGACGTCATCATTGCGGCGAGTGGCGTTGGAGGCGGCGGAGCGGGAGGAGGTCGCGGCGGCTCAGTGCACTGCGCGGCGGCGGTGCCGGCGGCGGCGGTCGTGGCCATGGCCTTCTGCGCCTTTGCCGTGGCTGACGTGTTTGCGCTGGTGGGCGGCTACCACGCGTACGGTGTACGGCTGCAACCGCTAGAGCCGCCGCCGCAGCCGTACACGGTGCACACGGCGCCGCACACGAGCGCGTACACGGCACAGCACCCGCATGCGGCGCGCGTGCCCGGCGCCGACCCGTTCGCTGTGGGAGGGTGGAGAGGGGGAGTCGGAGCTGGTGGTGGAGGCGGCGGAGGTCGTTCGGGGCGGTGGGCGGAGGCGGCGTATGCGGCGCTGGGCGTGTACCTGGACCCGCTGTGTCTGGCGCTGTACGGGCTGCACCACCTGCAGGTGCGGCTCATGCACCGCCGCAGCCGCAGCCGTGCCAGGTCGGCAGCAGAGGCGGGGGCGGAGGTGGCGGAGGCGGAGGGTTCAAGGGCAGGGCCGGGGGCAAACTCTGGGCCGGCGGCGGGGGCGGGGGCGGCGGCGGGGGCGGCGCCCATGAAGCGCCAGGGCGTGTAGCGCCACTGCAAGTAGGGCATGACGGGCGGGTGCTGCGATGGCGACGTGTTGCATAGCGATTTTGTGTTGCTTGGCAAGTGGCTGTTTTGTTGTTGGGTTGCAAGATTGTCGCTGTCCGGCACTCAGGGCTATTGCCGGGATTGAGAACAGTCCTTGAAGGTTGAGAGGACCGGGGCCCCAAGTAACTGGGTAGCGCAGTATGTTCCGCGTCGTTGCTGGTGCAGTTGAATCAGGGGAGTTGCATGGCGTCTCTAAAGACCTGTAACCCGCTTGCACGACGCCACATGCAGCAACATTAGCAGCAACGAGGGAGCAAGAGTCCGTCCGTCCCCACGCTACCCCCATTTTACCCAACTTTCGGCACACGCCCCACCTACGCGTCAGTACACTGGTACGTCACATCATCCCAGACTCTCCAGGCTTCTCCGTGCCTCTCCAGGCCTCTCAGCCGTGCTTAAAGTCAGCGAAAGTCCGCCCCCACCACGCCGCCGCAACTACTACGGTGCTTACTAGCACCCACGCACCACCCCCACCAATCCCGGTCTCTCAGCCCACGTCTCAGCCTTGCAGCCAATGCCGCGCCATTGCACAACTCAACTACCGATAGCGGGCAATGCAAGTGGTGCGCCTCCAAAGCAAGTCGCGCACCGCGCACGGCGCACCATAGCCGCCGCGGCCCTTGCCACGCACGCTACCAACGGCGGTACGCGGGCCCACCAAGCGCTGCTCAGACGTCGGCAGTTTGCAAACTCCAGTGGCCCTGCGTGTTCTCCGCCAGGCGGAAGCGCAGGCCGGTGAGGCGCTGCAGGTGATTAAGAAACGCCGCGCGGCGGACCTGCCAGCACATATCATTCTCGGCATCACATCCATAATCAAAATCGCCAATGTCGTGCACATCAGTAGCACGCTGGCCCATCACCTCCCGATTCTCAAGACGGCACTCCGACAGGTTGACCGTCCGCCCGCCCACCAGTGAGGCAACCCAGCACCCAGTCCGTCATATCATCCTACCTGGTTGACGACGGTTGACTGGGCCAGCGCGGATTAGCGCCCGCGCCGGCTGCAGCCGCGCCACACGCGCCACCTCCACTGCAGCTGCTCACAACAGCTCCTGACCCCGCCTGCAGCTTTCCCGCAATGCCACGGATGTTGTGTAGCTCGGCCAGAGCTTCCTGCAAGGTATCAACAGACTGCATCGGCGCACCGCCCACGGCTGCTGCCACCGTCTGCTCCTCAGGCTTCTTAAACAGCGAGGACGGAGCGGGTGATGTACCGTATTGCAGTTGATGGGTTGGACGTAGGTCCAAAAACGAAAACGAGAGCTGGGGGTGCAGGAATGAGCGCAGCCCGCATCACGGAATGCGGTTGATATGTTCATGGCAGGCACAGCGCGGGGACGTGGAGGGCTTTTGCAATGCAAAGCCACGGCCATGAGATTTCAGTCACAACCTGGTTTGTGTGTCCGGTGGCGGTGAAAACCACCGAGTCCAGGCCCTGCCGCCCATCAGTGACGACGCCCTACACGAGCCATCTGGGCATCCACCCAAGAGCGCTGCAACTGTAACCCCGGGCACGGGGCCCCCCATATGCACATCTGCACGCATTATGCGCTTGTAATCCTCGTGTGTGCCGGCCCAAGCAGCCTGTCCAAAAGCCGATGACGTCCTCTCCCACAAGGTCTAGTACTCGTGGGGGCTGGGGCTGAACTCCCTATACCGTGCCTCCTAGCGCCTCTCCACGTGTCAGCAATGCGCTTACCTTTGTTAGCTGGCCACACACGCATCACCGCCTGAACTCAGCGCATGCCAGCATGGGCGTCGGCAGACGGGTTACGCTGGCGCAAGAAGCTGCGCGCACCCCCACCTTGCCCCGCGGCATGTGCGAGCGCCCCACGCGAAGACGGGCCCGCGCACCACTAGCTTCTGGCACAACGTCAGCACCTAGCGGTTATTTCACTGCCCGTGCAACTGCAGAACTTGTCGCCGGTCAATGAGGTCGCGGCCTCGAGTTTGCTTTCCACAAGCCATCCCTGGCTTTGAAGCGTACTTTGAAGCACGCATTTAGTTTCCGTAAGCAAGGGCCTGCCACGCCAAAGGGGCAAGACGAGTTTCATTCAGCGTGTCGGTCCTCATTCCGGGCGAGGGTGCAATTGGGGCTATCGGACTTTCAAGGTGATACAGAGTCAAACACTTGTACTGCTTACACGGCCAGGATAGCCTAGGGTCGGCCTTCTGCCACGAAACGTGACTCCGACGTTGATTGTAGCCACTTCTGTCGCGTGTCAAGGCTGATCGGCCACCATGGCACTCCAAGTTGCAATTACGGGTCTGAAGAGCCAGTCCGGCTCGCAGCTGGGCCTGTCGATGGCCCGGCTGTTCGCTTCGGCAGCGGCATCGCCCTCGATTAAGGTGGAGGTCATGCCCTACAAGGTGCACCGCATCGAGGCACCTTCCAACGTGGTGGAGACCAACGTGGAGGAGCTTACGAATTTCTACAAGCTCATGTACAAAATGCGCCGCATGGAGATTGCGGTGCGTTCTGGCTCTTCGGCATAGCTGCTGAGAGGAGCATCAACCGGCTGTTGGGGGCCCCAAGGAAGCCTGCGGTTGATAGGGCACCGGGGGGAGGGCATTTGGCAACGAGCGCAGAGGGGTCAGCTTTCGGCTCCGGGGGGTGGGTGGGAGGGCCGGCCTAGCACGTCCTGGCCGCAGCTGAAGCAAGCAGCAGTAGGTTAGAAAGGACAGGGCGCCATATGCTCAGCCACAGCACGTGCCTGTGAGTAGCTGGGGCATGCTGCGCTATGCCGCAAAGCAGATGGGGGCTGTTTGACAGCCGCCCTGGCGGAGCGCCTGGTCCAAACCCTAGTGCTCGTGCTTATGCACCCTCCTCCCCCTCAGCCACCTTCCTTCCATCCTCACCGCCCTCACCCCCCCCCGTCAACCCCTTCTCCTTAAACCTCCTCAACCCATCCTGCCTCCCCCCGCTGTCTCCTGCCCCGTAGGCCGACATGATGTACAAGGCCAAGTTCATCCGCGGCTTCTGCCACCTGTACGACGGCCAGGAGGCGGTGCTCACCGGCATTGAGGCGGCCATCACACTCAAGGTGCGCGGAGGGAGGGTTTGGGGGAGGGGGAGGGGGAGGGGGGAGGGGGAGGGGAGGCAGGGGGCAGAGGGCAGGGCGGAGGGCAGGGCGGAGGGCAGGGGAAGGGCAGGGCGGAGGGCAGGGCGGAGGGCCCTTGGGGGCAGGTAGGAGTGGATCACCTGGAAATGGGAGGGCAGGGTGGAGGGCGCTGGAGTCGAGTAGAGGAAGAGGGGGAACGGGGGAGAGGGGGCAGGCCGGAGGAGGCGCGACGGGTGGTTGGCTGCTCAGGAGGACGTCACCGGAGGGCTGGAGGCGCTTTCCCGTCACTGAACCTCATCCCTACCAACCCTTCAACCGGTAATCCCCCTTCCTCTCCCTCTACCCCCTTTCCCCCCCCCCCTCAGGACTCGATCATCACCTCCTACCGCGACCACTGCCAGCACGTCAGCCGCGGCGGCAGCATTGTGAGCCTGATGGCGGAGCTGATGGGCAAGCAGGAGGGCGCCACCAAGGGCCTGGGCGGCTCCATGCACATCTACAACCGCAAGAACAACTTCTACGGAGGGAACGGCATCGTGGGCGCGCAGGTGAGCGCTGGGAGGGGAGGGGAAGGGGAGGGGAGGGGAGGGGAGGGGAGGGGAGGGGAGGGGAGGGGAGGGGAGGGGAGGGGAGGGGAGGGGAGGGGAGGGGAGGGGAGGGGAGGGGAGGGTTGCAAATGCCAGCCCAAACTAAACCGAAACAAGCTAAAACGAGCGGCGCACTGGCAGAGGCGTTAGTTGCAAGCGATAATGCTCATGGGAGGGGGCTGAGGTGTCGTGGAGCAGCAGGGCGAGCGGCGCCGGCAATAAATGTCGCCGCTCGGGCTCGGTGGCGCGCACAACAGCACAGGACAGGCACGCGGAGACGACAAATGAAACCCCCTACTTCCTGGCGACCAGGATAGCAGCCCCGACGCCAGGCAGGGAGCGTCAGGCCAGGAGCGCGACAAAGTCAACAAGCCCAGGCTGCGAAAGAGTCGGCAGGGAAGGGACGGGTGGGCAACAGCGCTAGAGGAGTGGGCAGTGACTGGAGCAGTCATTGGGTTGTGTGGTGGGCAGGAGCGGCGGCAGGAGGAAGCGGCAGCAGCGGCGGCGACGAGGACAGCAGCGGCCAGCAGCCGTGGCGCGCCCGGCACCCAACCAGGCACAGCTGGTACGGGCCACAGGCGCTGCTAGCGGCCGCAGCCGGCCACCTGCCTGGGGGCCATGTGTTAAAGAGCACAAGGAAAACGTTACGCAATGTGGGGGCCATGTGTGTACAGTGTACCGGCATGGTACCCGGCGCGAGCTGGCAGCGGGCGAGAGCACACAGGCGGCGCGGCGGCAGCAGCCGCAGCAGGAGCAGCGGCAGGAGCAGCGGCAGGAGCGGCAGCGGCAGCGGCCTGCTCAGGACATGCGGGCATGCGGGTCGAGGCTAGGGAAAGGCAACAGTGCACTGGCCATGTGCGGGCCGGTCATCGCAGCTCCGGCGGCGCACCCACAGCCGCAGTCAGGGGCTGCCGGAGGGCGGGTGGGCGAGGAGCTGCGTGGTTCAGCTCCATCCAGTCCGTTTGACCAGATCCACCCGCGCACACGGCATTCGGGGGCACGTCCTTGGCCCGCGTCTCGGCCGCGTGTGTTGGCCACGTGATGGCAATGTCCCCACGTGTGGTAACGTTCCTCCCTCCCTCCCGCGTGTGCCCTCCCCCCCCCCGGAACGCTTCATGTTCCGCAAGATGGTCTGCCGTCTACCACTTCCTTAACTAATCATGAATGTAACCCCATCCCAACCCCGCAGATCCCCCTGGGCGCCGGTATCGCGCTGGCGCACAAGTACAAGGGCGAGCCCCACGTGTGCATCACCATGTACGGCGACGGAGCTGCAAACCAGGTGCGGGCGGAGGCGGGGAGGTGGGCGGGGAGGCGGAGGGGAGGTGGGCGGGGAGGAGAGGGGGGCACGGAGGGGCGGGGGGCCCTTGTGGGGCGGGGGTGGGGGACATCCGCGGAGTGCGGGGATGCCAGAAGCGACCGAGGATGCCACATCGCTGTGCGTGGCGAAGGGCTTCCAGGGACCCCGCTCGAACAGAAGACAGAGTGGACAGTCATGGATGGACGGCGACAAGGCTGTTTTGGCTTCACCGGGCATGCCGCTTGGGCTGCGCTTTCACGGCTTTCCCATTCACTTCCGTGTCTGCCCAAACAAGCAACCCGCTTGACCCCCATCCTCCGTGCTTTTCCCCATGCACCCCTCCTTTACCCCACCCGGACCACAGGGCCAGAAGTACGAGGCGCTCAACATGGCTGGGCTGTGGAACCTGCCCGCCATCTTCGTGTGCGAGAACAACCACTACGGCATGGGCACCGCCGAGTGGCGTGCGGCCAAGAGCCCCAACTTCTACACCCGCGGCGACTACATCCCAGGCATCAAGGTGCGCCGGGCGGGATGGCGCGGGGGGGGGGGGGGGGGTTGCGGGGAGTTGCAAGGTCCAAACATTGGAAACAGAACACAAGCAGGGGGCGGCAAATAAGGGGGGGCGGGGTTGAGCGGGCCGGCGCGCGATGGTTTCTGCGGCGCACGGAGGCGGGCCGGAGCGGCCACGAGCGCGATGTTTGAAGAACACGACCATGCTCATATGCCTGGACTGCCTTCCGCCCAAACCCCTGATAATAATACGCATGCACGTCACTTCCTTTCCATCAGGTTGACGGCATGGACGTGCTGGCCGTGAAGAACGCAGTGGCGTTCGCCAAGGCCTACGCGCTGGCCAACGGCCCCATCGTGATGGAGATGGACACCTACCGCTACCACGGCCACTCCATGTCAGACCCCGGCTCCACCTACCGCACACGCGACGAGATCAACGCCATGCGCACCGAGCGTGAGTGTGCAAGGCGCCGGCCCGGGGGGTTGCAAGGATGTTTAGAAATGCGGTATAGGTTGCACTGAAGACTAGGGGGTTGTTATTACATTCTAGATAGTTAAGAAGTTAAGGCGGGGGGTTGAAATACCAGCCCAAGCTAAGCCGAACCCAATGCAAAAGGACGAGGAGGATGAGGAGCGTGGCCTGCAACGGGGGATAAGGACAGGGGGGATAAGGACAGGGGGCGGGGGCAGGGGGGGGCGGGGACCTGCGGCGGCAGGGATGGTGGAGCTGTGGGGAGCGGAGAACGGAGAGGGGCGGACTGCTCGTGTGGGTCGGCTGACACCCGCACGGCGGACGCGCCTCATCTTCGCCGCTGCCCCACCCACATCTGCCGTGCCATCCACCGCCTGGCCGCCCCTCCCCCCACCCATCCACCGCCAACCCATCCCCACAACGCCATGCCGCCTCCTGCAATCCCCCACCCCCTTCTTTCTCACTTGGTAATAATCATGAATGTAATGCCCTCAGGCGACCCCATCGAGCGCGTGAAGCGGCTGCTGCTGAACAACGGCGTGGACCCGGCCGACCTCAAGAAGATCGACAAGGAGGTCAAGAAGGAGGTCAGTGGGGGGTTATAGATACCAGCCCAAACTAAACAGTGGCGGGCGGGGGCCTCGCACGGCAAAGCGTTTCCAGGCGGGCCTTGCCGCCGCCACACCTCGGCGAACTCCAATTACATGCACACGCACATACCTCGTCCTGACATCTCAGCCCTCGTCCCGCCCCCGTCGGCACTTGACACTTGCGCTATCAAATCATTCCGTTCTCCATGAACGGCTATACTCCCCTCTGCTCCTCACCCTTTTCCAATGGGCCCGGGCACCGCTACCACTCCCACCCCCCATCCCCCACCACCACCTGCCAACATCATCCCGTCTTGACTTACCGTATCATGCATGTAACCCACCACCACCACCACCACCACCTCCCCCTAATCTTCTCTTCTCCTCGCCTGCAGGTGGACGACGCCGTGGAGCAGGCCAAGCAGGGCCAGATCCCGCCGCTGCACTGGCTGTGGCGCAACATGTACGCGGAGCCGCTGGGCGCCGGCATGCGCGGCGTGCTGCCCGCAGAGTACCACGTGCCCGCCTTCGACCCCACCTACAAGTCGTGAGGCGGCGGAGGGGATCGCGGGGGGTGAAGGCAGCGGGGATTGAAGGCGGCAGGGGAGGCGGAGTGGTTTGAAGGCGGCAGGGGAGGCGGGGTGGGAGCGGGATAGTAGGTGCGGGGTTGTGGGCGGAGGTTGGTTGATTGGTTGGGTGGGGGTCGGGCTTGTATGTGTGTGTTGCGGTGAGGTGGGTTGGTGGGGTGTTGGAGAGCGCGAATGTGTGGTGTTTTGTGGCGAGCGGGGCGAAATGGGCCTTCGTTTCTGGTGGAGGTAGGAGGTGGCGTGTGTGCTTTACTGCCTGTCGGCGTGGGGGTGGCATGACGCCGCGTTGGCCTTTGGCACGTGCCCCGGGTTCGTGGAATTGGCGTGGGGCTGCTGCCGATATGGCGAGGTGTGAGATTGGTGCCATAGCGCATGGCAGGGCTTCCTGGTTGTTAGAGACAGCGACAGAAGGAGGTATTCGTTTCGACGCTGGGCGTCATTTGCTGGTCACAGCGCGTCAGCGGGCGTGTGTGCCGTATCTGCGGGCTGGACGGATGGTGGGAGGGGGCATGGGGAGGTGATGACACGGGAAGGGCTCTTGCGGAGCGTGTGTGTGTGTGTGTGTATGTTCGGTGCAAGCGAGTGGCTGGGCGGTGCACCAGAGGTGCGCATCCTGGCAGCGTTCGGTGGAGGTGTGTTTGGCGCATGTTAGAGGTTCCTGGACCAATTGTAAGTCGCTGAATGGCATAACGGCGTCATGTTTCAGGTCTGGCCGCAGCCGGCGCTATGAATGCGACATTACAAGCAGGGACAGTCCGACCAAGCAAGGGCGCTATGGCAGTAGCTATCGGCCCCGCGCCCTCGACCCTGTGACCATTGCTATAGGCATTGCTGAGTCAGCCGGCTCGCTCTTGCTCGCCAATAGCCGATAGGCCATGCTTACACAGCATAGCACAGAATGCCGACCTCTCTCGCCGCCTTGCGGAGTCCAAACACCGGCGCAAAGTGACGGTACGTGCAGTGCACAACTAACAGACCACCATACGCCAGCGCTGTGCCCGCTCCATGCCCGCGCCGACCACCTTGAATCACCAGTCGCTGCATACAATCACGCACAACACGCCCATGCAGGCAGACGGTTGCAGGTTGGCTCGCTGTCATCCCCGCTCTGTTGTATTGGGTTCGGTTTAGTTTGGGCTGGTATCTCCCCCCCCCCCGCTGCCCTTGTGCCCTCAAACACCCCCTGCCCCTACCGCACCGCCGCACCCCGCGGCGAGTTAACCCCGGAGCCCCCACTCCCCGCCGCCGCCGCCAACACCGCCGCACCGCCACCCGCCGCCGCCGCCACACCACCTCCACCACCACCTCCACCACCGCCTCCCGAGCCCACCGCCGCACCTAGGCCGTTGGAGCCCTGGCGCTTCACCAGTGATGACGCCTTCAGCAAAACCACTCGCGACGCCACCCGGCTGCCCAGCCCACTGCCGCCGCCACTGCCGCCGCCGCCGCCGCCGCCGCCGCCGCCTCCCAGTGGGCCGCTGGGCTCCGCCGCCAGCTCCTCCGCCAGCGCCGCCTCGGACGCCTCCGCCGCCAACCGCTTGGCGCGCTGCGTGCGCCAGTTGCGCCACACGCTCTGTGG